>NC_136008.1:23222832-23452832 GCF_048128805.1 Centroberyx gerrardi
TTCACAAGCACCAAATACAGAGTTTCTTCTGATACTGCTCAGCAGCATAGGTCAATCCCAGGAAGTACAAATACTTCCAGAAAGTTAATGTTGTGACTCTTTGAAGATAGAGGGCTGTGGTATCAGATCGCTGCATCATCTTTCAGCCTGTGAAGCAGTGGACTCCATTGGCCTCAACAGGGATAAATTGAAGATTACCAGTCTACTGCTCACACACACACACACACACACATCTCAGTGAATTTTGCGCACACATGCATGGACACAGCCCGCTCCTCTCAATATCAAACACAGGATTAATCTGTGATAATTCTGTTCTAGCTCTATAATCAATTAGTCCAGCGTGGCAGCCTCCTCTCCTCTCCTCTCCTCTCCTCCCCTCTCCTCTCCTCTCCTCTCCTCTGGTTTCTAATTAGAAAAGAGGGCAGCTGATGTGTTGAAATGGGTGAAAGGTTTTGGATGGATCTAACAAGGAGCTCTTTGATTGGCTGGGCTCCATATAGCCAGAGTGCCTGATTGCAGCCAATAGTGTGTCCTGTGCTGAATTGGTAGTGCTCTGCTGTCTGTGGTGTTCAAACTGTTTCCCAGGCAGTGCTGCACAGCGTACGATAATTGAGAAAAACATTCCTTGGTACCTTTGAGAAACAGTATGATACAATGATACAGCTTCTCCAGAATAATTTCAATCCGTTTAATTCATTATGAGATCTAACTTTGGGTCATGACCCAGCTTTAAAAGAAAACAAAAAACAGGAATACTGAACACTGCACAATCTTGGTTTAGCTGTACAATGTTTGGCATGAGGTGTCTTGGTGGCTGAGTGGGTTGAGCTACATACCATGAATTTTGCAATATCATTGTTTTGAGGATGGCTCTTATCTTGTTATTTTGTACTGCAGACTACCTAATAACGCAAAAATAGTTAGACATCAAGGTGGCAGGGTTAACCCACACCACAGCTAACTGGAGGCAAACTCAGCATAGTCAGGATCAGACAAAATGATTAATCATAAGGAAGGCACATAACAAAGTCAGTATCTATTTATGTCAAGGTAGCCAAGTGCGTGCCTTTACTTTTCCATTTGTCAAGGCACAGGCTGCTGTGTGTTTCCCCGCTGCGATAAGGCTAGATAAGAACAGGCAAAGTGAGCTAAGATAAGACTTCGCCGTGGCCCAGCTAGCTGAGATCTGTCGAGCCTTTCCAAACCTCAGACAGGGTGTGTGTTTGTTTACCGTCTGTCTGCGTTTGCACCAACGAATTCCTCCCTTCCCTTCTCTCACTCCATGTCATTTCTCCTCTTGAACCTTTTTTTAAACATAGTTCTTCCTCCTTAAGTTTGATTTCTGTCTACATCGACGCCTTCCTTTTACCCCCCCCCCACCCCCCACCCTGCCCCCCTTCCTCTCTCTGATATTTCTCCTCACATCTTTTTTTCTTCCTCCTTTCTGTTGGTTTTCTCTTTTTTTATGCGTCTTTATTTGCCAGTTATTTCTTCCTGTGGGTTATCTCTCTTCTTTCTTCCCTTTATTTTATCGTAGGTCTTCCTCCTCTGCGTCTCTCATAGTTCCTCCTCCTGTGTGATCTCTCTCTCCTACACCCTCATTTTAAGTTGTAGTTTCTCAACAACAACAAAAAGTGTTAGACTATGTTATTGTTACTCTTTTACCAAAAAGAGTAAAATCCCCCCCCCCCCTCCCTCCTCCTTCTCCTCCTCCTCCTCCCCCTCCTCTTTTTTTTTTGGATTTCATTCCTTTCCCAGACACAAAAAATGCGGCACTTGGCGCTTTTGAAATGTAAATAAAGTTTTGTTGTTTCCTCAGCCGTAGCCTCCTCCAGCCCTGTTTATCAGGCAGACTTCAAAGTGGCACGCTGACATGTGGCTCTATCTCTCTCCTGCTCTGTGAAATAGGGTCACAGGCGGCGCTTGGCTTTCAGAAAAACTTTTCCCTTTCATGTAAGAACCTAGTGGGTGAGAGGAACTAAAGGGGGCCATGCCAGCCAGCCAGCCACCCACCCGCTATCCAAACTCGGCTGAGACACACTGCGGGTCGTCCTCTGTGTGTGTGTGTGTGTGTGTGTGAGAGAGAAAGAGAGAGAGAGCGAGTAGGTGTTTGTGTGGGCGGACGTGGGTGGATGGGTGTTTTTTTGTTTTTTTTCATTCTTTTCTCATCTGGTCATTGCAGGCCAGTGGTCCGACCGCCTGTGTTTTGCATGGGTACATCCATCTCGCCTGTTTGTGTTTTTTTTTTTTTTTTTTCTTTACTTTGAATGAGTTTATGCTTTTATTCACTGAATTTCTCCCTTGGTTGTTTTTCTCTCTCCTCTGTAGCTGCTGTGCCGGTGTGAGAGGGCCTCAGCGCCTCGTGCTGAGCTCGGGACTGCAGCGACGGGACAAAAGGCATAAGAGAAGAAGGAGAAGACGGGGGGGGAAAAAAAGAGAGAGAACAAGCCAGCGACATGTTGATTAGATTCTGAGGAGTGAACCCGACTGAGGGGAAGACCGAGACAGACAGACAGATAAAGCTCACCTACACATAGACAGGCAGAGGAGAGGCTGGCACGCTCATCTGCAGCCAGACAGGCAGGCTGAGAGAGGAGACACAGATTTAGACGGATAGAGAGACATTCAGGCTACTGGCCATGGCTGCGGGCCTGTTGCTGGGAGGATAGCCTTTCCCCCTCATACGCTCCCGCACTGCGACCTCCTAAACCTTCACCCCTCCACCTCTACCCCGACCCCGACCCCAACTCAGTGGCTCGATCCCAAGAAAAACCCCCTCCACCCTCCCATCTCCTCCCTTCCTCCTTCCTGCTCCTCATCCTCTTCCTCTTCGCCGACACTTTGCTCCGCCTAGTTTTGGGAATTCTGCAGTAGCAACACTGGCTATATCAAACTGTCAGGAGGCAGCCAACCCGTCAGGCAGACCAGTTAACCAGTCGGCTCCCTAGTCACTCAACCAGTTAACCGTTCAGTTAGCTAACTAGAGCGGCCTCGCCAACCCGTCGCTGAGCAGAGGAGGAACAGTCCGGCTCCTGCAGTGTATGACAGCAGCCCCTCACTCCCGCACATGGACTGTTGATGAAGAAAGATGGCAGTGAGACTGGCTGGCGCCACCCCCTCCTCTCGGCCACCCTCCCCTCCCCCAGCGGGCGTGGCTCGGACCGGTTAAGGTTGGTCGGTTGGCATCCATCGTGGCATCGGCAGCAGCTGGCAGAGCGCTGGAAGGAGCAGTATGCAGGAAACTGACTTACCGGCCACAAATGCCTTCAAAGGTAGGCAGAGATCATGTGCCACGTTTTCTTGAGTGGGGAAAAGTCGCTGCGCTATTGCTATCGCTTGCTCCACCTATACGTATACAGCGAACACATACAGCGAGGCATTCTGGGAAATGTAGGAAATCACTACCTGAAGGAGAAGTAGACGAGGCAGGCTGAGGGAAAGTAGGTACACTAAAAAATAACTCACATACATAAATACATTGGACATGCCTATGCATGCATGTATATATATGCATCTATGTTTGTTTCTCTGTGTGTATTTACATGTATGAAGGAATCAGCCCGGTCATAGACTTCGAGGTGAAAAGTTCACGGCGCTGCAGAGAGAAATCCATTCCTCAATGGAAATAATAGGCTCTATGCTGCCCACAATACTAGGCTCCGTAGAATTGAGCTTAACAGTTTCTCATTAAAACATAATCGCTCACTCTAAGTAATTATCATTGTTGTAATTGAGGTTATATTCAGGGATACAGAGGAGGCCCACCTCTCTCTCTGCTGGGCAGCTTGTATGTCCACCATAGCAGCCACTGAAACAAAGTAGAAAACAGCATTGGTTAAGCAGTGGGTCAAGAGACCTGCGATCTGTTGACTAGGTCAGAGGGTGAGACTAAATCCACTTATTTTTAGCGTGAAGAAGTTCAAGAACCCTTGTCACAGCCATGATGGGTTAGTGGGGTCACAGTGTGCCGCAGGATTTTGGAGACTAAATCCAGTCGTGTGCACTGACAATGAGTACAACCCACTATCAATTCAACAAGCACATTGAATTGTGTGTATTGAAGAGCATTGACGCTTGTCCAAGTATGAAGAAGCAGACACAATTAAAAGAATGATAGCCTCTATGTTTAATTAAATAGAGCAGAGCAACAATCATACCAGAATTAACTCCCACAATGGATTACAGTGAAATAGAGTATTGAGTCATACACACACACTCTCTTCTTTGTCTGCCTTTTTGCACGCACGTACGCACGCGCACACACAGGCACACACGCACGCACGCACACACACACACACACACACACACACACACACACACACTCTGTCCATCCATTTTTTAGTATCGCACTCTCATTTTTCCTGCATCAGGGCAATTTTATTTCCCTTACCTGTTATTTATGCATTTTGTTGTTTTTGCACCATTCTTTTGCATTTTGAGTTTTATTGTCATTTGGTTTCTCTGCCCAGTTCACCTGTGGCTGTTTGCAGTCTTCCTTTTTTTCCCTCTTTATTTTTTTCCTCTTTTACTTTTGGAATGAAACATTTTCATTATATACATTTTTTTTTTTACATTTTTACAAGTAAACTAAACTAAACCAAAAGCTAATATAAAACATCTGTTCCAGAAACATGATACTCAGTGTCACTGCAGCACTGTGTGGAAGCTGAGACAGTTCCTTCTAATGGCAGAAGGGAGGAGGGTGTGTGTAACTCTTTCTTCCAGTGAATTTCACTAGAATTTTTAGTGACACATGATAGTCACTTGATAGGAAGTTGAGTATCAGCATTAGACTATCCAAATAAAGTGTGACTGTTCCGAGGAATAACCTCCTTTCCTCATAACTGTCATCTGCAAACCAGTTATTAATATTATATTAAATACGTAACCACACACCCTATTTGTAATATGTGAAAACGTCAGTGCCTGTTAATGCTTCACAATGAATTGTGTGTAATTGTACATCACAATTTTAGATTCCACAATTGATAATCATAGAGGATTGGCATATCAGTGACATTGAAACATTTCATTTAGAAAGATTGCTGTAGTAGAAAATCGTCAAGATGTTTGTGCAACATGCAAATATTGCAGTAAAATGATTTTGTTCCTCAAATCATCATGATTCATAATCATGATCACAGTACCAAAATAATCAGGATTATCATTTTAGCTGTAATCATGCAGCCCTGCATCAACCTCAGTATGAGAACACTCAGTATGAGTGCACTAGTGGTTTTACTGCAGGATGACAGTCTAGTCTTCTTCTTCACGTGTTGTCAGTCATATGGAAAACAGCTGAGACGATGTATCCATGGCGGTGACTGATGACATTTTCAACAGTATTCTCTCACATGGCCTTGCAATACAGAGTTTTAAGCTGCTCCAACGTCTTTCACATTCTGCCATTTTCTTTTTGATTGCTAAGAGTTTCGAGTTAGGAGTTAGCCAGTGTGCACATAGGAACGTTCCTCCTCCACTCAACGCTGATTTGTCAGAACAATTTGACTTTCAGCTGAAGCTAGCTCGTTCACTTAAACAACCAAAAGCACACACTGCAGCAGTTTACACGATCTTTATTCCAGCCAAGATGGAAGCTCAGAGACAGACATCCCACTCTGAGGGCCTATAGCAAACCTTTCTGACTAACTGACAGAGTCACCGACAGTTTGGCCTACTGACTTAGAGAGAGACAGACTGACAGACTGTGAATTAATTAAATTGAGAATACAACATAGTGGAGCAGACATGCAGTGTGTGCGCTGCATGGTTAACATGAGGTTTC
The DNA here is from genome assembly GCF_048128805.1 of Centroberyx gerrardi. Taxonomy (NCBI): domain Eukaryota; kingdom Metazoa; phylum Chordata; class Actinopteri; order Beryciformes; family Berycidae; genus Centroberyx; species Centroberyx gerrardi. The sequence goes on from NC_136008.1 coordinate 23,228,621, forward strand.
GATTAATGCACATTAATGTCAAGGCAAGACACACACACACACACACACACACATATCAGTGAATGTGTGGATGCATCCTGCTGTTATTGTTAGCGTGGTTAACTGCTGCAGATATCGAGAAAACGCTCCATAGCGTAGTCTACTCTAACTTCTCCAAGCACATGAATTATATAATAACATCAGCTGTGTGTGTGTGTGTGTGTGTGTGTCTGGGTTAGTTCTGGTCAGTCTCCACTGATGCCCTGAGGGCTGGAGGGGGGGAACCAAGTCATTGAGCGGTAGTAAACAAACGCACCAACATTCAGACATAGGCAGACGGGTTCCTGCATATACAGTAGCTGCTGAGGCCGCCGCAGACCAAGGCCACGTTCCAAACACTGGAAAACAACTCTCTTTACTTCCACCGCTCTCTTTTCCCTTTTTCCCTGTCTTTCTTTTTTCATTCCTGCCGCACCGTCCTTGCCTCATTCTTTATTTCCTTCCTTCTTTCTTTGTTCCCACCTCCCATCCTTCCCTGTTTCCTTCTTTCAGCCCTTTCTTCCTGCTTTCCGCCATTCCTTCCTCCAATCCTTCCCTCACATTTTCTTCTTGCAGATACCGGAAACCATCACTCTTTACTTCTTTCGCTCTTTTCCCTTCCCTTTTCACCCTCCTTCCTTCTTTCGTCCCATCCTTCCCTCCCCCATTTCTTCCCTCTGTCCTTTCCCCATGCCCTCTTTCTTTATTTCCTTCCTTCCACCCTTCCTTTGTTCTTACCCCCCGTTGCTCCCATCCTTCCCTCCCATCTTCTGTTCATTTCTCTCCTCACTTTTTGCATTCCTTCCTTTGCCCTCGCTCCTCTTAACCTTCCTTCTCTCATTTGTTATTTTTTTCATTCTTTCTTTCTTTTTGTTCTCATCCGTATTAATTTCCTACTCTCTTCGTGAGTCTTTTCTTTGTGTGGCCTCCTTCTCCTTTGCTCCCCCCCCTCCTCCTCCTCCTCCTCCTCCTCCTCCTTTCTCTCTTCCTTATACTCCTCTCCCAACTCCCTGTTCTCCTCCCCCCACATCCTCCACACCCTCCTCCTCCTCCCTCCATATATGTACAAGAACAAACATAAACCCATGTATTTGCCATTGTCCTCCTCTTCCTCCATTATGTCTCAAGCTCGCCTCTGCATTTCATTTTACATTGTGTGCCACTGGGTTAAATTTCACAGAAAATCTGCTGGATTGCTTTATGGCACAAAATGGAAAGAGGGTGCTGTTCTTCAGTGCAATGCCAAAACATAGTGGTGAGATGCATCCTTCCCCTAGGTTTTGTCAAAATCTGATCAGTGGTGTCTGCGATATTGTATAAGACAGACAGACAGACAGACAGACAGACAGACGAAGAAACGAATGGAAGAAGCCTGATCCATAGTCTCCACCCCTGATTTCATCATGTGGGACAACAGCAACCAGCACTACCATACAGTAACAGTTGAACAACGAACCATCATAACATATCATATACCTTTAGTAGGCTAGTACACCAAGTCAATAGAGAAAGAGACGACACTGCAAAGTCACTCTCAATCCCACTATATCTCCTTTCCCATTCTCCCCGTCTTCTCCCTTTCTGTTTTCTCTCCCTCAATTTCTCACTCTTGCCCTTCCTCTCCCTTCGCCGTCACCTTTTTCTGCCCACCTCCATCTCTCTCCCTCTGTATTTCTCCCTTCTCTCCTCCCTCCCTCTCCCTCTCTCTCACAGTGTGGTCTCCCACCACAGTCAATCCATATTGAGCTGTGCTAATGCGGAGCCCTTGCTGAAGTTCATCCATAAAGTGACTGACAGCCCGGGGTTATTAGTGGAGGACCTCCTGCCCCTCTCCCTGCCCGTGGGCTGGGGCTGAGGGCGGAGGGCTCACACAGAATGGATGTGTGGACGGGTGTCGTACTATCTGTCTGTCTGTCTGTCTGTCAGGCTGTCATCGGAATATTATCTATCGAGCTCGTCTATTCAGGATTCAACGGTTTATTTCCGTGTCAACTAGGTTGTCAGGAATTTCTCTCAGTGTGCTCAGGATAGATCTGTCTGTCTGTCTGTCTATCTCTCTATCTCTCTATCTATCTATCCATCTGTCTGTCTGTCTGTCTGTCTAGCTGTACATTGTCTGTACAACCCTGGGCGCTACATTGTGAATGAGCTGGATTTGTGAGCGTGACTTTTAACTAAGGCAGGAGTAGAGAGTCGCAGTAGTCCAAACAAGATGTGATAAAAGTGTGGATGGCCTCTAAACCTGTGGAGCATAAATACAAGACTGCCAACATCATTTGCCGTAACAAGTAAACTCTACATAACTGTTCATGGAAGTTTGCCTTGAATTATATCATGTGAGACCGTATCAGATCAAATAAAAAATGAATGCAGTCCTTGTGAATCATTGACCTTCTCAAACATATATTTCCTGTATTGAATGGTTAACTACATATTGCAATTCTTATTGAGTCTAAAGAAGGAGATTCACATCCCCAGAGTGAACTCCATGAAATAACAGGCAGAAAGTACTGATATTACTGATATCGGCTAGTGGTCAGGACCTGTGTGTGTGTGTGTGTGGGTGTGGGTGTATGTGAGCATGTGTGCAAGTTGTGTGCTCATATTTGTTCCACATAATTGCAAGATGTATGACAAGATAATTGCGTGTCCGCGAATGCAAGTGTGTTTGCGTGTGCGTGTCTTTCCATTTGTGCCTGCATGTGTGTGTATTTCTGCTCGTCCCACATAATTACAAGATTCGTGACATCGTTGCGTGCGTGTGTCCGTGAATGTACGCATATGTGCATTCATATTTATTCCTTATAATTACAAGGTTTGAAACAAGACGTGGTGTGTGTGCATGTGTGTGTGTGTGTGTGTGTGTGTGTTTCAACACACAAGTCAGACAGACACAGTGAGTCATCCAACCCAGCCTCAGTTCTTCTTGTGTGTCTATGTGTTTGTGTGTGTGTGTGTGTGTGTGTGTCAGTATGTGTATATATATATATATTTATTCCATAATATTTCGGGTTTTGTGATGAGAAAAGTGTGTGTGTTTGCCTCCGTGCACTCTTGTCTGAGTGTATACATGTATAGTCTATGTGTGTGTCGGTGTATGTGTGTGTGTGTGTGTTTACCTAGCCTCCCTGCGCCTGGCTGCCTGCTGTCTGATTTTGTCTCCTTTATTTACTCCCATCCAGCCTATTTACTAGTCAGTCAGACATCCACCCAGCCCACGTTTACACTGACCTAAATAGGCACATCATCTGTGTGTGTGTGTGTGTGTGTGTGTATCTATGTGTACAAATGTGACTGTGACTGTGTGTGGGTGGGAGTGTATCTCCATGTATATGTATGTGTATGTATGCATCTGTGACTGTGTGTGTGCGTGTGTTCCTCTGTTTGTATGTGTATGTGACTGTGTATTCGTGCCTGTCCCTCTATGTGTGTGTGTGTGTGTGTGTGTGTGTGTGTGTGTGTGTGTGTGTGGTTCAGCTGGGTCTAGTCAATAGCTGTGGTTAGGATGCTGTCATTGTCTGGCAGCCTTCACATTAATGGTTCAATCTCCACTCCCCAAATTCCTCTGATTCCTCAGATAGCAGCCAACCTTCCATCCAGCTGCAGCGACTCTGCTGCACTGCTGCAGCTTCACTGCTCTGCACACAGCTGTCTCACACTTGACTTTGGGTTTTTTTTCTGTTTTTTGTCCATTTGAACTGAACGTTGATATGCCGTTGTTTGTACTGAGGTTTCATGACGAAAAAAAAAAAATACAAAAAAAATTGCTTGCCAAAGTAATGAATATACATTTTTCATAGAAATATACCTATTTTCTCATTTTCAAAGACAAATTTCACTAGTATTTGGCATTTGCTGTGTGCTTATTTCAGACTCTGCACCAGGGCCGTTATGTCCTGAAATTAGTGACGAAAATGCTCAATGATGACCATTTAATTCAGTCAGGTGGCCATAATGAGTAGAAATTTAGCACCATGACAAAATTATTTTGTTGTTATTTTGGGTAACGCTTTATTTTACAGCCCTCTAATTATGGTGTAACTAGTTTGTAATTATGGGGTACTAATAAAATAACAATGCTGTAGTTTCAAGTTAACAAAACAGGAAGTCCAGGAATTAAGGGGTAACAATTTTGTAATTATGAGAGATTTATAAGTAATTACTGCATACTTAAAAAATAATTACAGGGTACAATAACGTAATTAGGAGGGACTAAACAAATGTTATCAGTGCTTTAAGGTTCATGCACTGGAAAAGGCCATTATAAAGTGCTACAACTACATGGGTTGATGCAGGTTGTTCTGGAAAAAAATAAATTCTACACCTGAAAAGCTGAATTGAAGATGAATAACTTTTCTTTTTTTTTCTTAAAGTGTCCCCTCAGATATGATACCAGGTAATAGGTAATAGTAATATATAGTAGTAACAGTAGCAGGTAGTAGTGAGCTAACTTGTGGCTTAAACAGTTAAATTGCAATAGGAATTAGCAATTAAATAGATGTTTTCTGCATACAAAATATGGTATCTAAATACAAATTCCAAATATTCAGTTATGTGTTTTTTAATCATGTGTAGTTTATAAACCATGTACAAAGTGAGACATCTCTGTAATCAAAGTTTGGGGCCTGAGCTTCATCTGATGAATCATAATGCAGCTGGACAGAATGCAGCAGTTCATAGAATTTAGAATGTCAGTGTCATAAAGAAGCGATTGTCCTGAACACAGACTCAGACTCAGTTTCATCTCTGATCGGTGTTCACCTGCACATTGAGACAGAAAACTCACGTTGCATTCATTTGGAGAAACATCAACAACAACATCTACCTTTTAGAAAGGAAACCATGGAGAGTGATTCCCATCTTGGTAAGCCACATATATATAGTTTTATTATGTAGCAGGAAAAGATTAGTACAGAGGATTTTGCTGAACCTCCTACAGAGAAAGAGTCTCCTCTCATGACTGAAGACACAGTGTTAGGTAATGCTGGAGCATCCATCCACCCAGCTCAGCATGTTGAGGCTCAATCCAACCTGCTCCGCCTTGTTGAGGCTCCAGTGACTGATGACATCAAACTCATTGAGAGATTGAGGGTGCTTCAGCCCCCCCCCCCCCCCCCCCCCCACAATGGTTTTGACGATGACTACCACCTGGAGGCAGTTGGAAAGAGATACCTCTATGCCCCTCCATGTGACACATCTGGATTTGTGGCTGACTGCTGCTCACCCTGTGGATCCACTCTGGGCTGCCTGGATGAGTGGGAGCCACTGGTCAAATCCCACTTTGACTTGGAGAAGGAGGGATTTGGTGAGGAGCTCCTCTACGCTTCATCATATCTCTCTAGATTTGTAGTTGACTGTTCCCCACAGCATGGGCCGACTCTGGACCAGCTTGACAAATGGGAACCTGTTGTCAGCAGCACTGACTCTCACATGATGCAGTTCCTCTCAGTCCTCCTGGAGGAGGAGGAACTTGGTGAAAAGCACATCTCTGCTTCCTCAACAATGAGTTCTACATTTATGGCTGCCTGCGCTGCACACCATGCCCCTACTCAAGATCATCTTGATGAATGGGAGCCAATCGTTAAAGATGATTCTAAACTGATGCTGTTCCTCCAGGACTTGGAGAAGGAGGACGAGCAATGTCCTTTTATCAAGAGGGAAACGGTCGACTCTTGTGCACAGACTGAGGTCGCTGCTGAAAGCTCTGTCCCCGTCCTGCATCAACCTGAATGTTGTGAGGGAACAAAAGTCACTGTCCTCTCTGCTGGACCTGACAATATCTCCACCTCAGAGGAGGTTCTCCCCGTCTCTCTTGCTGAAAACACCCTGATTCACCTGCTTAAGGAAGGATCAACCGACCTGCTTCAGGAGTCCCAGGCTCCAGCCATCCAGGTTGAGGTCAAAGCTCCACCAAGCCTTGTGGTTGAAACTGGAAAGGACACCAAGGATCTGTCCGGTCTGACCCTGGAAAAAACACTCCCACCCGTCCAGCTGGTTGAACCTGCAGGACCTCAGAGTTCCAGTGCCAAAGACAGCCTGTCGACAAAACCAAAGAAGAAGCGTGGCTTCTTTTCTTGGCTATCTCACATATTCCGGAGGAAGAACAAGAAATCTGCAGACAACATGGCTGCAACAGCAGAGACGCCGCTCCAACAGACCTGCCAGACAGAAGCAGATGAGCCAAAGTCCTGCTTGACTGCCCTCTCACCTGCAGGCCACTTCTGAACTCCTGTCATCTTCCTATCCACTTTACACTATTGAACAACTGAATCATTTTAGTTCAATACATTTATTTGCACACTACTGTTATAGTGTCTTTGTGCATTTCTTCAAAACACACCTTTATTCCTGCAGTTACGGGTAACCTGTAGCCTGAAGCAGTGAAAGTGTAATGGAATTAGTAAATATATGTTGGCCATTAACATTTTCTATACCTCTATTACTAACAATATAGTCAATATTTATTCTAAATGTGGCTGTTTTTTCACTGAGAGTCCATTTTGCTTTTAATATACTACTTGTTTTCTGTAAAAAAAACAAAAAAACAACAACAACAAACAAAAACACATGCTCCACATTAAATACAGTTTAGCAGAAAGTCTGTTTGGTGACATTTCTGTAACAATATAGCATACACAAAAAATATGGAACTTGAACACACAATAACAGCTAACATAAAAGAGCTTTATTGAATGTAATATACAGTATGTTGAGATCAAATATCAAATATGTCAATTTTATAATAGAAAATGTAAAATAAAAACCTTCATAATCCTTATAAAACAATTTAGGGTCTAAATACTTACTCCATAACTACAGGGAACAAGCACCGATAACATTTGTTTTGTCCCCCCTACTTATGTTATTGTACCCTGTAATTATTTTTTAAGTGTGCAGTAATTACAAAAATAGTTACACCATAACTACCTTATAAATCTCTCATAATTACAAAATTGTTACCACTTAATTCCTGGACTTCTTGTTTTGTTACCCTGTAACTACAGCATTGTTATTTTATTAGTACCCCATAATTACAAGCTAGTTACACCGTAATTAGCGGGCTGTTTTATTTTGTTTTGTGAAAAGAAGAATAGATAAATACAAATATACAGAAATACATCAAAAGAATTGCACACATGCATTTACTGTTGCTGAGTAGCATACGGAAATACATGCTTATCATTGGAGGCATGGATTATTACTGTCAATTCACAGACATGCATTAACATACACAGACATTGTTCATGTGCCAGATGTGTGCAGCTCCAGGATCAACATATAAATTGGGAAATGAGTAAATGCTGCAAATATAATCCACATTAATGCAGTGGTAGAGCAATCCACAGTTGAAGAGCTGCAGCATTAGATGTATTTTCATCAATTATGATGCTATTTTTGTTAACTAAACTCATATTCCATTTTAGTTAATGAGCAGTTGACTAAACTGAATCAGTATGGCTACAATCTGACTAAATTCAAGGACATGTTACTCAAATGTGTGAAAATGAACACTGCTAAGGGCAAATTAAACCCTTTCAGGACCCATTCTTTTGTATGAAAATGTAGGGTTGTCTCACTGAACATATTTTTTCTTTATTCCTTAAACATAAAAGAGATACAAGGTCTTCATGTGACATCATTACTAAAGCTTTTCAGGCTGTAGAACAAATGAAGTATGTTTTAATCTAGCTCTGGACCCCCGAGTCTACAGTACCAGTTTCACTGTCAGGCTGACACAAACCAGAAACATGTCTGCAATCCGTTTTGGGCCCCAGCCCATAGTTTAATAGACGTTGCTGCTGTATCTAATCAATGATTGCTGATATAATACGATGCAGCTTTTCTATCAACATACAGTTTCCATCATAGTCAGAACTCAATCAAACAGTAACATCCTAGGCAACTGCAGCACTCAGCCAAACAGGCCTTGGGCAAAAATATATTAAAAACACCATCCCATTGTATTAAGACGTACTTGAATTACTGGAGGTTTGCTTGATCTGTGGACAGAAACTTGAACCATAGAGAACACATTGATGGCATAAGCTCAGTCAAGCATTTTTTTTTTCAATATTGAAAATATATTCAGCCACTGTTCCCTAGGTTTTCTGAGATTTGCAAGCAAGCCACTTTATACAATATTTTATACAGTAGACCGCAGTGCAGTCCTTCAGACCATTTTATCCCTGCACTGTTTCTCTCGCCATCCTTAATAATTTCAGCGGGTCACTGAAATGGACAAACATTTCTGAGAAGTACTTTACAACCATTTCTTCTCAAACTGTATTCTCTGAACGGCAAGGACGCTCCTTTTTCATTTGTCTGTTTATTCTGCCGTCCTCGATTTTATTCATCTGTGCAGAACAGAGGTTTCCCGAAGACACATAAGCCTGTTTTGTGAAAAGCAAGGACACTCCCTTTTCATTGGGTGTTTATTTAACCATTCTTGATTTGTTTAGCTGAACACCCACCGAGCCAGACTGCCTATCTGCTCTGATTCAGTTGTTGATATGATGGCTGGGGTTACCGAGTGTAAGACGCTATTTTGGCACAGCCTGTCGGCACTGCCTGCTGAGATCCTCTGCTAGGTTGGCTAGGTAGCGCGTGTTTGTGTGTGTGTGTGTGTGTGCGCGAATTTGTGTGTCTGTGTGTGTAAATGTGTACACAAATGTTTTTAAGTGTCTGTGTGTGTGTGTATTTGCATACGCGTGTGTGCGTTGCGTGCACGTATGTATCTGCGAACATTTACACAAGTGTGTGGATGTGTGCGAGAGTTTGTGCGTTAGTGTGCAGACCTGCGTGCACAAGTGTGTGTGTGTGTGTGTGTGTGTGTGTGTTTGTGTGTGTCTGTACCTTATTCATGTGTGTGGGTGTATGCGTGGGCAGAGCGTTAAAACTGACAGTGAGCAGGCAACCTGAGGACATATTTATGAGGTTTCTCAGTGCCGACGCTAACCAGTGAATATTAACCTGATGCTCTCTCAGCACCTTAAGCTGCAAAACACACAGAGCGAACATTTTTAAATTCTCTTTCTCATCTGAGTAATACACCGACAAATCTGTGATGGAGGAGAGCACATGGAGAAAATGATAAGAGAGCCAGTTCAAAAAGGCCATTGTTGCTGTCAGGTGATTTCAACAAGGTGAAGATGTCATGGACGTAAATACATTTGAGGCTTTTGTATATATTAGTTTAAGACTTAGATCATAAACTTAGTATAACTGTGCGCATGAGTTGTTGTGTGAAGCAGTTTTGTCAAAATGGTGGATGTGGGGTAAAATGTGCCAATGGCTCAGCTTATCCCCATGTAATTACATTTACATTATGAAAATACAATTCATTTAAACACATGTATGCGCTCAAGTGGTGTTTTGTAATATGACAGAGCAGATATTATGCTACGAGACTAAAGACATAAAACAAACAGGGGTTCGGCGTCTTTGGAGGATCTGATAAGAGCAGCCAAAGTAGTCGATCAGTGGCAAAGGGAACAGAAGATAGACAGCATGACACTGGAGAGATATAGTGAGAAAATCGACAAAGAGATGTGCTATGAATAGGATCCGACAGACAAACACGTACACACTCACCCACACCGCACAACGTGTTGAGCCAAGTCTTGCATTATCCGTTTGAAAATGAGAGAAATTATTACCATGTTATGTTGCAGTAAACATTAGTTACAGTTCTCAGAACAGACAGAATGGAGAGACAGATTGTCTGTCTCTCCATTCTGTAACATTTTACACCCATAGGGCTCAACTTGTCCCGTCCTTATGCTCAACTTACCCCAACCCTGGGCTAAAAGACCTGCCAAAAGTACTTGTTCTAATGGGTCATACTTCTGAAACTGTTTATGTTTGTCTCGGCTGCTCTCTTGGTCTCCCTTGAAAGAGAGATGTGAAATCTCAATAGGACTATTTAATAGGACTTAATGGACTTACAGGCTCCTGAAGCTCATGAAAACCCATAAGTCATCGAATATGAAAAGGCCCGGAAATAATATATATCCTCAGAATTTTTGGGATGACAACTCCAGCCTTGTGAACCACATTTCCTTGTTGGCATGCATGACATTTTTGATACCATCAGAAACCTCGGATCCTCTGCTTTCTTTTAGAATTGAGTGTTCTACTTGTGTCCAAAGCTTCAGTATGCCAGTTGTCTTGTAGCACCTGTACCTGTACAGGTCAAAATAGATTTTTGGTGCTCTTCTAGAGGCAAATTTAGGTCACTCGGGGTGAGACACCTCACTCTCCTATACCTGGACGCTACCAAACTACATCACAGAATTGGGGGAAATCATTTGCTACAGATCATGTCCGTTCTTTATTTAGCAGTTTCTAATGAAAGTTGTATTATTGTGAAAATGTTAAGTGTTAAAAAGCACTTTGTTTTGAAGAGCAAGACCAGGGATAAAAGCTGATAACAGGTCTTGATAACTGCCAATATGCATTCATAAGATAAGTTGAAACAATGCAACTGGAATTATGGAACTGTAATAAAGTTGTGTATTACTTGCTAAGTAAAACTGTTAAGCAGTCTCCCTTTGTGCCATAAAGTAAACCAGCATTTCCCACTAAATCTGATCATTGTCACACAATGTAAAATATAGGAGGCTGGTAGAGGCTGACAGTATTCTTGGTGATAGTCATTATGATGCTAATTATCTTACATTATCTCAAATTTAATGTGGTATGTGATTAATGTGATTTATTGATTTCAAAACGCTGCATGTGCTTCCTTTAGCTGGAAGTCTTCACGTCTTAGTTGTAATTTTTACCCATAATCCACTTCTCATATGCAAATGAAGAGGCGGATTCAAACCCACAACATCACAAGTACAGTACAGTATGTGCTGCCAGGCCACCAGGATGCAAAGATGAGAGGGTTAAAACACAGTGTAACTTTGCTACCATAGTAGCGTGACTGCATCTCCCTGAGGCATACACAAGTACATCCACTTCCTCTCCGTAACACACACACACACACACACACACACACACACACACACACACTCACACACACACACACACTAGAACAGTAGTGATGCACTGTCTGGACTGCAGAAAGGAGACACAGCCTGAAGGTCTCTCTCTATTTCTCCCTCTTTCTGTCACTGTTTCTCTCTCTCTCTCTCTCTCTCTCTCTCATCACACACACTCTCTCTTTCCTCTCTTCCGCACCTTCCTCTACCCCCCGTCTCTCTCAACCCATCATTCTGAGACCATCTCTCTCTCTCTCCCTTTCTCTCTCTCTCTCTCTCTCTCTCTCTCTCTCTCTCTCTCTCTCCTTCACTGTGGGTGTCAATTGTGCCAACTCAGCACAACTCTGACATGCTTAATTATCCTGGTAGAGCCAGAGAGGAGGGGAGAGGAGAAGAGAGGAGACAGGAGGAGGGGAAAGGAAAGGAGACGAGGGGAGAGAAGAAAAGAAGGAGAGGAGAGATGAGACGAAGTAAGGAGAGAAGGGAGGAGGGCAGAAGGAGAGAGGACAAAACAGCAGGAACAGGAGGAGAGAAATGAGGGGAAAGGAGCAGTAGAGAGAGAGAGAGAGGAGAAAAGAGGACAGGAGGAAAGGAGAGGAGGATAGAGGAATGGAGAGAGGAGGTGAAGGGAGAGGAGAGGCGAGGCGAGGCGGAGGGTGAGAAAAGAGGAGTGAAAGAGGGACAGCAGGCTGGAAAGATGCCCCAATCCTTCATGGCTCACAAACGCATCTGCAACACATTTATTACCTTACTGCCCTGCAAAGCTACCGCTCACCTCATATCAAGGATGCTGGCTGGAGGGCAGAGAGAGGGAGAGAGAGAGAGAGAGAGAGAGAGAGGGAGAGAGAGAGAGAGAGACAGAAGTGCAGAGAGCAGAAAAAAAGAAACCAAGAAACACAGAGAGCGATGGCAGACAACGGGGATATTAAACAGTCAGACAGAGACTGCAGAAACTTCACAGTAGTTGCCATGCAAAGTGCAGACCCCAGTTTCTGTCTAGAGAAATACATAAAGGCATTTTAATGTGTATGTTCATTACACTGAAAGTAATAAAAGAACATGGATCCAAAGTTAAAGTGATATTTCACTTTGGGACGCGTGGGACTTGTCGGTGATATCTTCATAAAAAGCCTTTAAGATCAATCCTATAAGACTCGTATGATGGAAGGGGGGGTTAGGTGGGACAGGCCTGCTATTAGCATTGGTGGAAGGGGGGTAACGCAAAAAAATGTCCATCCGCAAAATGTTCCGCCCCCGTGAAATACCGCTGTAATACTTAGCGCAGACGTGAATGTCTGTTTCTCGGCGGAGTGATAAAATGACTCAATAAAATCAGTTTCTACACTTATAAAATCAATACTGGGAGACCTGCAGCCCGTCTGGAGTGATGGGGAAAGAGGCCGACGTGACCATTAGCATCGGAGGGGTCCCGGCTTCCTTTAATGGCGGTAGTTATTGCCTTCATACAGGCTGTAATGTATTAGTGGTGTGCCACAGCATGCTATGCTATAAACAGCCTCTTTTATAATGCTTTATAATGCCGGTCTGACAGCCATGACTGCAGCAACAGCAGCCCACTGACTCTCACTTGTTCTCACACACACACACACACAAGGACGCTCGCGGGCGATCGCACAAAGAGACACACACGCGAAAAAACACACACACACACGCCCAAGGACACTCTCGCAGTCACACACACACACACACACACACAGAAATGCATACACACTGTGGTAATAATGAGTCTCCCGCTCCACAGACTGTCACTGGCAAGCGACGGCTACAACACTTTGTTATATCACAGGCACAACCCCACACACACACACACACACACACACACAGGCACACGCACACACGCACACGTCAAAGTGCAATTCACGTCACACATTCTCTCTCCCAAGTCTGCATGAGCAGTTTTCTTCTCCAGTGTGGGATTTGGTTTCGCCTTTTTTTTTCCAGAGAACAGTCTGGGTTTTGAAAGTGACAGGAAGTAGTAACAAAAAAAACCTCAATCATTTCTTCCAAGGAAAGCTTCCCTTTTGAGAGCTTTGATGGGAAACGCTGGCTCTGCGGAGAATGAGCTGGCTGAATGTCGATATCTTATGTCCTATTATACTCCAGCGGTGTGGGAACAGAGAGGAGGTCACAGGAGTTTGGGTTTAATGTGGCGACTTCCTCCTTTTTACTCTCCCTCTCATTCTCCTCTTTCATTTTTTTTTGTCATCCTCCTCCTCCTCCTCCTGCTTTCCCCTCTCCCACTCCTTATCATATCATCATCCTCATTATCACCTCCATCCTTGCCGTTATCGTCACCCACATTCTTATCAACTCAAACCTCATCCTCCTCCTCATCACCGTCTCCTATCGTTTCTATCTTCCTCCTCCTGCTGCTGCTTCTTCTTCCTCCCTCTCTTCTTCTTCTTCTTCTTCTTCCTCCCTATCGCCGCTACTGCCATCTGTCCTTCTCTTTCTGCTCCTCGTCTCCTCCTCTCTCCTCCTCCATCCTGTCCTGCGCCGCAGAGCAGACAGTGTTTTCGTGCTCGTCTGTCGAGGCAGACAGGCTGAGAGATCGACGGACTGACAGACAGAGAGAAGAGAGGATAGACAGAAGAGAAGGAGGGAGAGAGAGGAGGGGATAGACAGAAGATGGGAAAGTGTTTATATCTCAACATATTTATGCAAATTAGGATGTAATTAGAAAGGCTAAATGGAAATGGCAAATTTTGCATTTTGCTTGCATGGCCATTAGTTGGTGAATTTGATCATTGCCAAATGCATGTCTTTCTTTTCATCTTCAGACAGCGTGAAATATGACCAACATCAGCTGACTCAAACAACAACTTGCCCAATACTAATCGATTCTTTCAACTTTTTTTTCCATTTTTCTCATGGTTATGTTTTTTTTTTGTCGCTCAGGATGCCAATTGATTTGCTTCAACTCAGCTGATGGAAACGCACCTGATTTATATATATATATATTTTTTGCGACATTTAAGGAATTTGCTTACAGTGTGTAAACACCATTATGAAAGATGCAAAACAAGATTTATGCGATTCACTCTATAGAAGCCATATAACCATTTCCCAGCTCAAAAAACATGATTTAGCGCTGATTCACTCTTTAAAATAATAATTCACTGATGGTGAATAAATAAAGAGGGAATTAAAAACATCTTTTACTGCTGCGTTTGATTCCCACAACCATACTTTATACTTGTACTATCCATTACATGGCTTTAAACTTGTACTTGTTATACTTTTAGCTGTTTTTATGTCTTGGTGTCTTGTTTTTATGTCTTTGCGTTAATGTCTAATCATGTTTGCAAAGCACTTTGATCTGCATCATTTTCCGAAATGAGCTCTATAAATACATTGGATTTGAGTGTGGTTTTTATGCAAATTATGATGCATCAAATTAAAAAGAATAAATGGCAGTGGCAAATTTCAATAAAATTCCCTCAGTATCACAAACGAGGTTTTACGCTGACTTGAGGGAAGTTTTTTGTGAGACAGAAATTGTTAAATAGCAGAAGGCAGAAATAGAACAAGAAGTGTTAAATAGCAATGGAAACGCGTAAAAAGCAATGACATTTGTAGCGAAGTCTGTCTGTAAAATATCTGTTCCCCACTAATTTGTGGGGGAAGACGTGTTTACTGCTGCCTTGTATTTTTTTGCGACATTTCAAAGGTTTAGTTAAAGTTCACTTGACAGTTGAACGGAAGCCGAGCTAAAGAGGAGAGGAAGACGGAAGAGCAGCAGAGAGGACAGGTTAGAAGATGGGCGAGTAATAGAGGACACGCTGAGTGAGAGGAGAGGATCGACACGAGAGAAGACGGGAGAGTAACAGGAGGCAGAGAGACAGGACGGGATAGACAAGATGGGCGAGTAATAGAGGACACGCTGAGTGAGAGGAGAGGATAGACAAGAGGGAAGACGGGAGAGTAAAAGAGGAGACGAGACAGGATAGACAAGATGGGAGAGTAATAGAAAAGCGCGTCGGCGAGGAGAGAAGAAAAGACTAAAAGAGGAAGCAGTGAGCGAGGAGGAGAGAGAGACGAGAGTAATAGACGAGACGGGGGTGAGAGACAGACAGAGGAGAGGAGAGGAGAGGCTGGGCAAGTCACTGAGGCTTCACTAATTGCCACTCAGAAGAAGGGGAGAGGGCTCTTTCCAGAGAACGGTCATGCTGGTCTGTTCTTTGAATCGGATCTCTGTTCCTGGCTTTTTTTTCCCCCGCCACTGTCTAGACAAGAGCAGAACAAGCTGTTCTTGTTATGGGAGGAAGAGGAGAAAATGTGCAGTGTCATTAGGTCGCTCAGTGCCAGCCGGGCAGATCGGAAGGACTCGCAACAGGAAAGGGCCTGCGAGGTGTTTGTTTGTGTGTGTGTGCGTGCGTCTGCCTTTGTTTCATTGTGTTAGTATGCGCAGGTATAAGCCGCCTGTGTTTGTGTGTGTTGATTAACTGCAACAAAACACAGCAGCTCGCCCCCCATACATTCTAATGAATTTCATTAAAATGTTTCCTTCCACTGTTCCTCCGAGGGATTATTTTTTGCCTCCGTCTCTATTACCTTGCCAAGGACAAAAATTCACAAAACACGGATCCCTATTAGAAGTGTGGAGAATCTCGCCGAGACTTGATTGCGGCGGTCGATTAGACCTGCGTAATCACATTAAGTAATGAGTTTGGCGCGCGAGAGTCAAAGCTGATTTGTTACTATGGCAAAGACATCATTTCGCTGAATATTTCAGTGGGAGTTATGTTAATTGTTCCAATTTCCTCAGTCTCACGTACTGTCCACGTATGAGACAGCACTCATTTATGTGACACAATGTGGGCAACTCTTCTGTAAAGAAAGATCTATTGGCGCACGGATGTTTCGAACACGTTTCATGCAGCACTGGATCTTTCTTTGTCATTGTATTTTGAGGATGCGACACCCGGCATAAACATTAAGCTGAGTTGAGCGCGTTCCTGTAATTGTTCTGTAGCCATGTTAGCTGGACCAAAGGAAATTATCATGTTAGACCAGTCCGTTTGTGTGGTCTCATCCCAGTCTGGTGTCTTGGTGTCATGTCAGTCTTTGGCCAGCGGGTGAAGTTCTCAGTACGGTTACAGGAGAACGTTGTCCTGATCTTCCCTGCCTGTCTGATTTCTTTTTCAGAAAACCTCACTGAGATAATGTATCCATGGAGATGGCATGCAACATTTTCAGCAGCATTGCCTCCCCCACTCAATTGTAATTGGTTAAAGTTACTTCCTCCTCTTAAGCCACAAAAAGCACACGGAGGAGCTGGTGAGAGTCTCTATTGGAGGGATGATCGTAGCGAGAGAGATACATCAGCGTCCAATTTATCAGTGAAGCTCACTGCCTTTACCTAATAGGGAGGAAGTATGGTTGGTACAGTAGGAGCTCAGGGGCAGGGAAGCATAAAACCCCCCAAAAAATCAACCTCACACTGGACACTGGCGTGATTCTCCCTCTACACCCTTTAACTACGGGTCGGGATCCAAAATGGCTCGTTGGCTTATTGCTTGGGAGTCCCACATGCCAAGAATATGTGAAGAGTTTCATTCCAAAATGAGATATCCATCATTGGAAATAAAAACAAAAAACCTGATGCTTACTCCAACAAAATGATTGCTGGCATCAAAGTAAACCCACAGCAGACATGATGGGTTACTATTAAAGTTATGAGTCATCTTTTGCTTGCAAATAGTTCTGTTTTTGAGGCTATAATCATCTGTGTTTTTGAAATATTACCTAATGCAATGAGGGTGGCATTTTTTTTTTCTTTCCAAAATGGATAGTATAACATTTTGGCATGTCTTAATGAGCATGGGCACCAGGGACAGGGACTAACTTCCTGGTTTGGTTTCAGACCCTGAAGAGGCCTTGCTTTATACTGTTCTAGTGAGTGAGGAGAGCCCAACACTGACACTGCAGGGTAGAGCCCTCTCTCACTGTATATTGCACATAGATGCTGTCTGATTGCAAACAGGCTGTTTAAACTCCTTTTAATTATTTAAACTAACAGGAGGTGTCCTTTAGATACAAGGTAGACCAATATATCGAAATTCAATATATCATAATACAAAAATGTGACAATACGTATCGTGGGGCAAAAAAAGAATGGTGATATTAGCTCCATTTTATTCTGCTGTAGTAATCACAAATGAGACAGCTTGACCATCACAGTTTCACAAGCTCTCCATCCAAATTATATTATTTGCACTTTGTAATGACTAGCAAGCCAATTAACATTACAAAGATTTGTAGCTCAGAAATGAACATAATTCTGTCATATTTTGTTGACTTTTATTTATCACATGGTATCGTGGTTGTATCGAATCGTGAACCCCATATCGCGTATTGAAGCATATCGTCCCATCGCTAAGCAGCACACTCGCATACTTGCAGCCTGCTGGAATACACAGTCACAGAAACATAACACAAGACAAGCTAAGGAGGCAGCACACACCCGCACACACATAATAATCAACATATACATACATTCATGCCATCATAAACCTAAACAGGCTCGACTTCTGTGTTGATATATGTCACTGCGTTGAGTTATTTCGGTTTTTGTTGGAATATGTAACTCTACGGCTAACTCTTTCTCATTCAAGTTTCATTTATTTTCCCATCTCTGCTGTGACTCCCATTTTATGGACTCCTAATGGGCACTGTGTGAGCGCAGCTCTCAGAGAATGGCTGCACTAAACCACACACATCACACTCCGGGGCATACTAGCCCGGCCTTGCTTTCCAATGCATCAAACACTTTGTTGTTGTTATTTTCAGTTATTATGATTAAAGTTCAGCGTGATTATTCATTCCCCCTAGAATATATATATTTTTTGCTTTTGCATTCATAGGTTTGAGGTGTTTTTTTTGTGTTTTTTTCTCCCCCTCTTCAAACCAGATTGCGTTAATCAGGCATATTAATATTTAGGGCGAAAAAAGCGTTTTTGTAATAGCCGTGACAGAAGCACATTATGGTTTGGGGCTGCGGCACATCAAAGACCCGTTTGAAAAGCTGTTTATTTATTTGTTGTTTTGAACGGGGGACCGCTTTTTGTCTGACCTCGTTTCTCTGTGAACTCAACGCATTAACGCTGCTTTGTGTTTGAGCTCACAGGTAAAAAAATCATTTCACATGACCTTGCACATTCTGAGGTGTAGATAACGGGGAGAGTGACATGTAATAATAATATTTGAGCACTTTGTTGTCCTCAGTTTATGGGTGTTTTTACACTTTTATTTTTTTTTTTGTGCCTGCATGCACTACTGTTTTGATGACACTGGTTTGTGTAGGTCGAGTTATTTTTTTATGAACATTTCCTGTGAACAAGGATTTTTTTAAATCAAATTTGGTGATTTTTTTTCTTACATTTTTTGCTGTTGATTATAGTTTTGAAAGTGTTCACGGTCCATTTTCCTGATACACGGTAAGCCTTTGGGATTTAATACACAACACAAAATGGCTTCCCAGCATCTCAACAGTGGGGAAAAAGGTGTTGAACAAGGCTCTTATCATCTCTCAAAGCAGGACTGACTGAGGAACCACGAGTCGACAAACAAACAAACATTTGTTCTCCTGGGATGCAAACGCAGATGTGAACGCAGCTCTTATGCAGACAACCGACCCGTTAGAGATAGCTGTGCTAATCAGTGTTTCTCCTCCCTGTCTGCTTACCTCCTCCCCTCTGTGCAGAGTGCAAGTTCCACTGCACCAATGGGAATTGTTTGCGTCTGGGCTCGCTGATCTGCAACCAGCTGAACAACTGTGGGGACAACAGCGATGAGGAGAACTGCCCCGTGGTCACCCAGCACCCGCCGCCTGGCATCTTCAACTGTGAGTACCGGCCACTGCTGGTTTACCTCCTACCTATCCCCACCTGCACCCCACCCACCCACTCCTAACCCCACCCACTCCCCACCCAACACTGCCATCTTCAACTGTGAGTGCCAGCAGCTGCTGGTTTACCACTTTGCTTCCGTTTGTTTCTCTCTGTACCCTCACCCTATTACAGTATAGATAGATAGATAGATAGATAGATAGATCATATATCACCTCCTAACCTCTTTCTCCTTCCTCGCTCATCCCTCTTTATCCTCTCACTCCCTCGTCTTTTCTCTCTCTCTCTGGTGTTTTCAGTTCTGTTCCTCTCTGGCATCCACGTCTTTAACTGTCTTTTTCTTGTCTGTCAGTCCCCAGTGAACAGTTATGTTGGAGATGCCGAGGTGCATAACTCGCACAATCATTTTTGGGTGTGGTACTGCAGACTAACTTTCTGTGGAGCATAATGAGTTTCTAGCATTGGGGTTTTTGCCTTTGAGCCATGAAGATAAAAAAATATGAGATGCATATTGTATTTGTAGCATTTACCGAAAAGAGATGTAGTAATCTTATAATAAATTGTACAAACATCACATCAAAACTATAAGTCCCTATAGGAATATTATAGTGATATCATAGAGAAAATACCATTAATTAAAATAAGGTCACCATAAACTCATTACTGAGTGCCACAAACACACTGTAAGTCACTATGGGAATATTCTAGGCATATTATAGTGATACTATAGGAGATAGAAATACCATCATTTACAATACGGTCACTGTAAACTCACTACTGTACCACAGACACCCTATAAGTCCTTATAGGAATACTTTTTGTACCGATCAAAGGGGACTTTACTTTCTCAAAAGTTTTTTTTTCCACCTTTCCATTTCCTCTCCATTCTTGTTTGAATCTCCTCCTCGTCACTTTCAGCCCCCCCTCCCCCAGCTCCCCCACCTCCCGCTGAGCAGCACTGTCCAGGGAACGAGATGAGAGTGTTCCCTCGGCTCGTCACGATCAATGGAAACGGAGAGACAGAGAGAGAGATAGAGAGGGAGATGGAGGGAGAGACAGAGGGAGAAAGAGAGAGAGAGAGAGAGAGAGAGAGAGAGAGAGAGGGTGAAGGACACCAATGGGCTCCGATGGCTGTCTGCCAGGCCACTTTGATGTGCTGCAGCATTCTCTTTCAACAACTTTTAGGAGGAGAGGGAAAACTTTTTACAGCAGCACTTTCATCCCCGGCCGTGTGTGTAAGTGTGTGTGTGTGTGTGTCTGTCTGGCGAGTTCCCTACCTCCCCTCCCATCTCTTCCTCTCCTCTCGTCCTCCCCCCCTCCCTCCCTCCCTTCCTCCTTGAATTGTATCCATGCCCTTCACCCCCCCCTCCACCCCCCCCCCAACCCTAAACCCTCATCATCAACCAATGTTGTTTTGGAGATTTCTGTTGCTTCGTCTCTCGCTTTTTTCTTTCTGTCTACCCCCCCCCCTTCCCTCCACAAGGCACTGTGAATGGCCTTTCTTTTTTTTTTTTTGTTGTGGAGGGGGGGGGGGGGCACTCATTTCCAATGGATAGAATCCAGCGCCGGGCACTTAAAATATTTAGCTGTCTAGAGCGAATGTTAATGTAAGTGTCTGCGGCCGGCGTTATGGGAAAGCTGTACAATGATTGTAATTTTCTGAGCCGGTGCACATTTTCTGGTGATGCCTGAGAGACACAGAGGGAGGGAGGGAGAGAGAGGGAGAGAGAGAGAGAGAGAGACAGAGAGAGAGAGAGAGAGAGAGAGAGAGAGAGAGAGAGAGTGAGAGAGTGAAGTGCCAAAAAGAGTGGTAGGGGGTTGAAGGGAGGGCAGACAGGCTCAGAGGGAGAGGAAGATAGTGAGACTGGCAGTGAGAGAGAGAGAGAGAGAGGGAGAGAGAGAGGGAGAGAGAGAGAGAGATGGAGACAGAGAGAGAGAGAGATAAGGAGGGGGTACTCGGAGATGGAAAGAGCGAGAAAGAAGGAGACGGAGGGAAAGAAAGAGATATGGAGGTGGACAGTGAGAGGGGGGGAGAGAGGGGAGAAGCGAGAGAAAGGGAGAGGGACATAGAAAATGTTCCTGTTGTAATGGAGTTTGCCATCTTGCTGTAGCCGCTGGCTGTTGCCGTGGCAGTGGCAGACAGATGGATCATGAATACTGTCTAGACACACTGCAGCCTGACGCCCTGCCTCTCCTCTCCTCCTCTCCTCTCCTCTCCTCTCCTCTCCTTTCCTCTCCTCCCTCCTTCTCTCCTCTTTTATCCTCTCTTCTCTCCTCACTATTTCTCCTCTCCTCCTCCTTCTGTTCTCCTCTGTTCTTCTCCTTTCCTCTCCTCTCCACTCCTCAACTTTCCTAACCTGTCAGTGTTTGGACTTCATGGCCAATCTCTTCCCCCCAGTTCCCATTTAGTCTGAACTGCCTGTGTTGGGCGACACTGACCTAGGCTTCAGCCATCCTGTCTCTCTCCTCTTGGTCTCTCAGTTCATGGTAGATGAAAGGAAACATTGGCCAAATGTAGATGATGTGACATCACAAAGATATTTCCAGCACAGCCATAATGGAGTTTAATAAGAGAGAGATTTTCTTGTGCTTGGTCCTTTGTGTTACAGCATTCTGTTTTACGATTGACTGTTGATCAGTTAGATCTAGTTAGGTTCATTCTCTGCAAAGTCCTTTGAGAGATGCTTGTGTGATAAAGGACTTTATAAGTAGACTTGTACTTGACTTGAACTTGAAATGTAGGAAATCACTAACTGAAGTAGAAGTAGATGAGTCAGATTGAAAGAAAGTGGGTACAACAAAAAGATGAATTACAACACTTCATCACAAAATAACTCCTGGAATGCACTGAGCGTCACAGATTGATGGATGTCTGAGAGTGGATTTTTTTGTTTGAGTCACCTTTCTTTCTCAGATGCAATATAATATTGATTTCACATCACCACATGAACATGTGGCAAAACAACAGACTGTCAGGTTTTGATGGTAAATATTGTCAGTGCAGAGGGTGGCAGTTGATGTCCTGTCCGTCCAGCAAGGGGAGTCACATTGGCGAATTGGATCGACACACAGGACCTGCAGTTGCTCAGTTAAAAAACGGGGTGTTCCAGTCAGCACAAAACCAGGCTCTTCATCTCTGACTCCCAGGTGCCTGGTTACCTGAAAGTAGCTCTCCAGACTTTTGGCTAGGACTATCACAGGCTTGCTGCAACTCCACCCCAAGCCCATTTCATCCTACACTGAGAGCCACAGTCAAAGTCCCCCCTACCCGCCTCTGCCCTGCATTAGTGCTATGGGTTTTTGCCAACAATTCATTTTGGTAGCGCAGCGCCAAGACGGCAGCAAAGTAGCAGGCCTGTTAAAAGTGGGATTTCTACAGTAGCTAGTAGTAGACAGAGCCTTTCACTTCTTCAAATAGCAGTGAAGAACCATTTAGAGGTCTAAGTGATCTTTCAAATAGTAATGGCTGTCTAAAGCACCATTTAGCCCACAAAGAACCTCTGAGGAAGAATGTTTTTTTAAGAGCGTGGTCCATTACAGATCAAGGGGTCAAGGCTACACGCTGCCGTCTTACCCTAGCCGGCCTCGTCTCGGCTCTCCTGACTTGTTAGGCTCCGCTGAAGTGTGAGGACGGGACAGGGAAGCAGAGGAGAGGATGGTTTGGATCGATGGTCAACTCTAGCTTAGCCATTGATCTCGGTTCAGTGTGAACGGCACTTCAATAGCAGCTAGCAAGCCTATGGGCCCGGTGATTGATTCAGCTGCTCTGTCTGTGTTGGAGATTCATAACTCCGTGAAGGCTCATTATTGACTGCTCTACTCCTCCATTTCAGACTGTCTGAGTGCCTTAGACAGTGCTATTGTTTCCCGCTGATAGCTTTGACACTTTTTTTCTAATGTAATAATGTTTTTTTTTTTTCTTCAGACACATGATTTCTGTGATTGTCTCCCGCTAAAGGAAGAAAAATGAAAGAAAAAAGTACTTCTACTCTTGTCGGGGGAGGAGGGGGGTTCCCGCTTCGTTTTTCCCTCGTGGGTTTTAGTCGAGATCCTGTCTTGTGATGTTTGACATTTTGTTCCTCTGTGTATATCCAGTCCACCTCCACTTCCTTTTTTGCACAGTGTTAATGATAACACAGAGTTTCTTTAGTTCACCACTTCATTTTTTAAATCAGTTTTGCTTACCAATCCACCGGATTTGAAGGATTGATAAGGATTTTAATCATAACAATAACAAGAATGCTTTTTTTTTATAGTAACACTTTTCATTAAAAACAACAACTTGTCCTTTCTCAGAAGCCCCAGTTAGTGTTTCCTCTTTATTAATTCAGCAGTCTGGCCAAAGTTTAGAATTAGTGATTTTTATCATAACAGAGTCCTGGTTAGATGAGGCCTAGACCAGTGTTTGGCTAGTTTTGGGATGTCAATGAACATTATTCCATTATAGTGATGTCTGGTGTCTTGTGAAGCTTATCCTCATTCTAAAGGCCAAATTAACCTTTGATGAAAAGTCCCCAAATCAACGTTGAGCAATTTCACAAAATCCCGGATTGGGCTATTCAAATTCAAATCTTTTCATGTATCTTTTACTGAAGTTTCTGTTAAGTGCTTTTTATTGTTAGGCTTTATGATATGCCTACCAGATTAGATTAGTCCATTTTATGTTTTTCAAGAGCGGGGGTGATGTTATCCTTTGTACAGCTGACACGGCCAGACACCCACGTTAATTTGATGTTTCAAGCACAAGCGGGTTCAACCGTACGCCGTGATTGAAGCCGAAGCTATTTATCAAGGCCATTATTAGATCGAGCCCAGTGGCCATTCCTGTCCTGATGTTGGCCACGAAGATCGTAGAACCGCATTATCTTGATTTTCGGTCTCACCCCACCCATGGTTAAAAGCATCTGAAAAGCATTTTTCATCCGTCTTCTATGCTTTTTTTTCCTTACCCGAGGCTCTCTCGCTTGCCTCTCTCTCTATTTCCTTCCTGCTTTTCATCACTTAGCCTAATCTCATGGCTGAACAAGCCTCCGGTCAACTGTCTTCTCTCCTCTCTTCTTCTCCCCTCTCCTTCCCTGTCCTTCTCTCCTCATCTTTTCTTTCCTTCACTCCATCTCCCTTTCTCTCTGTTCTTTCCTCAGCATTCCTCATCTCTCTCTCTCTCTCTCTCTCCTTCCCTCTCTCTCTCTTTTCCTCCAGTCCTGACCCTAAAGCCCATGTTGGGTGGCTTGTTGTATAATTACGGTGTCAACATGGAGGAGCCTCGGTCTGTGCAGCTGTCGTCGTTGCCAGGGCTCGATCTCCACTGTGACTCGGAGGTCAATTAGGCAGCAAATGAATGTTGCTTCAGGATGCTGCTAATGCCTTTAATTGAATGGTGCCGCTGGGCTTCGGCATTGATGGCGGAGGGAGGGATGATGCTCGCCGCTGATCTTTGCCACTGCTGGACGGTGGTGACCTCCAGACCGCGGGCGTGCCGGGAAATGGAGGGTGATGACCGATGCCTGCATTAACGCACACATACATTTGTCTGTGCGTGTATAGAAAAGTTAATGCACATTATGTTTGATCATTATTGAGCAGTATCTAATTTTAAAAAAGTGAAGTAAAAGTTGTATTATTGTGAAAAACGAACTCTAAATCTTCATACTTTAGCTGTGGTTTTTTCACACAACTCCCATAATCCTCTTCTTGTATGAACACATGATGTCACACAACAGGAGACCCTCCTCTTCTGCTGCCGTACAAGGATGTATGATACATATATATATAGCTAAACATTTTTATGTTCATAAAACAGCACATACTCGCATTTTACGCGTTTTAGAATAAATCACATAGTTTTTTAAGTGCTTCTGTTTGTGCACAGAAGCACTTCTCCACAGCAGAGATGAAGGCAGCTGATCAGCTAGGGAGCCACAGAGCTGACATCATACTGGAATAAACGTCTTAATTAGATCTATACTGTATGTCATTAACAGGAAATGGGACTGTACACATTCTGTACTTTTTCGCTATCTTGCAAGGTTCCAATTTTCCACAAGAAAACATGCACAATTGGTCAAGTGTATGTGTGCATCGGTGTGTATCTGTGCATAGTAGTTGTGTGTGTGTGTGTGTGTGTGTGTGTGTGTGTGTGTGACATGGGAGGGATTTCCACCTCATTAAGATTCAGATTAGTGAAGTTGTCCAGTTGTTGTCCTCAGGCTCTCTGTAGAACAGCCTGGTCTCCATGTGGTTAAAGGATTTACTCTAAGTAGACACAACATGAGAAACATTGGGTAAAACACTGGATAAACACGATAATCAGGACCTCTCTCTCACTCTCTCACTCTCTCTCACTCTATTTCTCATTCTTCCTTTCTGCCTTTTATCTGCCTTTTCTCTCTCTTTCTCCCCTCGGTCTCTCTCTCCATCTCTCACCCTCTCATCCCTAAACCCAGCGGCGGTCTTTGAAGCCTGTTTAATGGTTTTTCCGGCGGCGCTCAGGTCAGAGATGAGTGGCGCCTGGCTGTAACTCTGCCAGGCCAATTAAAGCTGCCGGCAGCTGGAGATGCTTAAGACCGCGGCTGTCGTCGCCCTCGTCACACCACTGTTTAACGGCGACAACTTGAACTCCTGTCCTTCCATATGGTCGGCTCCAAAGGCAAACTGCCTGTTGAGTCAAGAAGGGGGGGATCTCGCTGAAGTGACTGCTGAATACATTTTGGATATTCATGAGGGTTTGATATATGAAATGTTTGATTAATCTTATTTTGTGAGAGAGTGGCCAACCTTGGGTGTTGAAGTGTCTGGCGGGTTAAGGCACTCCAAACTAAGAAACTAAGAAAAAGGTTATCCAATGGGTTTCATAAGCCTTAGAAGGCCTTAGAATGTTTCTCAATAATTGAAGTGAAAGCATGAAATTACCCCAAATTGTTTTTCACATGACAACAATGACGTATTGCGATTCTTTATGGGTTTCATCCTGGAACGTCTCAGAGAACTAAAATGCACGGCCTACAGCGACACACTGTATCTCTTTGCCAAGGTCAAAAACAACAAGGAAACAAAAAGGAAACAAACGCCATGAACCCAAGCTCATTTCACTTTTCAGGACAGCCATTTTACATCAAAATGCACTTTTTTTGGTTCAATAATTCATAATTCAAACAAAATAATTTATCCAACCCCTATAATGTAATATACCATTTTAAAGCGCCGCATGCAAAGATGAATAATCCATGAAAAACAAAAGAACGATGTGCCTGTTTTGCAGGCACATCGCAGCCTTGCTGTAGCGCTGCTTGCGAATTCAAATATATCTCCTCTTTCCAGACATCAGAAAGAATGATCTAGAAAATCAGTCATTTGAGAGACACGAGTTTTAGGTTAGACTAATTACAAATTTTGATGTACCGTATAACATTCAGTGAGGACTAGTCTACAGTGGCTGCTGCAGTGCAGTCAGCTCCTCCGGCTACAGTATCCCAATTCTGATTTAATGTTAAACATTGAAGAAAGAATAGTCTGCAGTCTGTATGGAGGATGTGGGTCTACCGCTGTGAGAAAACACATCTCTCCAGTGTTTTCCTCTCAGCATAGTTGACATTCCAGGATAGATGTAGGATTGAGCACTTCTTCTGTTGCTGCCACTGTAAGAAAACAAAATCTGTTGCAATGTTACTGTCCGGCCGGCCCCTCCTGAGTCGTTAGTATGCATAACAGGCACACTCCGGTGAACAGGTCGAGGTTGGAGGTCAAGGGTGAGTGGAGCTAATGCTTTCATGCTCTTGATTCAGCTCCTCTCGGGTGTAATACCCGCCTGTCAATTTGTTTGAGCTGCGGATTTACATAATGAATTTATATTAGCCAGTGTTCTCCACACACTCCCTCTTTCACTCCCTCTCCCTCTCTTCAGTTCCTCTCTCTCTCTCTTAGTGTTGCGCTCCCTCTCTCCAATTCCCCTCTTTCTCTTTCTCTTCCCTCCTCCCTCCTCCCCATCCCCCTCCCCCCCCTCCTCCTCCTCCTCCTCCTCCTCTCCACTCCCCTCATCCTCCTCTCATCAAGTTTACCAAGTGCCCAGAGAGCAGAGTGTTTAAATGCAAACGAGCCTCATTTCCAAACTGACGCCACAGCCCAAGTATGCCTCGCACACAACAGCCCGAGCCCCGCTGAGAGGCTCCGACAAGAGATGGATGGATGGAGATGATGGAAAGAGGGGAGAGAGCGGGAGAGAGCGGGAGAGAGGGAGAGAGAGTGACTGATGGAAATGGAAAGAGAAGTGGGGATTCTTGGAAGTAATGTGAAAGCATAAAATAGGATGCAAAGCAGCAGGGCGGTGGAGCTCGTAGGTGTCGGGCGCTATTGACATTCCTGCCAGAGAAGAGGTGATGAACAAGCGGCTGCCTTGTTAGTCATAACTTTTTTTCACTACACAATGCTATTTTTTTGTGTTTTTTTTTTTTTTTTTACATCAGTATGTTTTACCAGTTTCACCTCGAATGTCGTATTTTCATTTTTGGATGCAAGTTGTTTTATTTTGGGGGATTTTTTCTAGTAACATTATACAAGAAATATAGAATTGGGTGACTGTAGTGCTGCAGTGTAATGTGGGTAAATGAGTGGTAGTGTGTTTGACCCTCTGTGTGTGTGTGTGTGTGTGTGTGTGTGTGTGTGTGTCTCAGCGCACTGCCCTTGATGTCTCTCCCACACACGTAGTCGTCCCATCGCTCCTTATTCTTCTTACCACTCTATTAGGGATGTGTGTGGCCATTCACCTCCTGTCATCAACACACACACACACACACACACACACACACACACACACACACACACACCTGACAGCGACAGAGGCCTTACATCACTGTTCATGACAGAGAGCCGCTGCAAAGCTACCCTGGAGGCCCTGTGTGTGTGTGTGTGTGTGTGTGTGTGTGCATGTGTGTGTGTGCGCGTGTGTGTGTGTATGTGTGTGTGTGTGTGTGCTAGTCTCTTCATCCCCCTCTCAGTGTGTAGTTCACTAACACGCCTTGTACTGTAGTTAGTTGCTTGTCTGTCCCCTCCCTCCTCCTCCTCCTCCTCCTCTTTTTTCTCTCAGTCCTTTCGACTCCAGTGTGTATGCTAGGTAATGATGAGTGCCCCCCCCCTCTCTCTTTCTCTCTCCGTCTCTCTCTCTGTCTCTCACTCTCCTCATAGTTAGTTTGATAGACTTGTCTATCCTCCTCCTCCTCCTCCCTCAGTCTATTTGGGCCCAGTGTGTGTGCTAGGTAATGATGCAGCTGGGCCATTAAAAGCAGGGGGCTATTTGACAGCGCCCCACGCCTTTCATTCCCTATACCCCCCTCCCACACACACACACACACACACACAGGGCCTGAAAGGACCCAAATGAACCCCCACAGGAGTAAATGGAGCCGTCGCCCTAACACAGCGTATTTCTCTCTAGATGAGGATTGTGCATTTGTTTAGAAAGAGAGAGAGAGAGCAGGGAGGGAGGGTGGCAGAGACAGAGAGAGAGAGAGATGAAGTTAGGTCTTTTTTGGTAAACCACTAACTCTCTCTCTCTCTCTCTCTCTCCCCCTCCCCCCTCTCTCTCTGTCTTTCGGAGGTTGTGTATGTAAGTGTTTGAAGTTTGTCCATTTGTCTTAGGGGATTGTGCGGGGCTTGTATTGACTATTGAGAGTGTGTATGTGTGTGTGTGTGTGTGTGTGTGTGTGTGTGTCGGTGAGGCGGGGGACCCGAAGGTGTTAAAGGCTTGGTGTGAATAGCCTTCATCCGTCAGCCGCGGAGGTCGGCGGGGCAACACTGACAGCCCTGGGTGGTCCGCCGTTTTCATTTCAAACACCCGCCATTCATACGCACTACTTGTCTACTGTAAGAGATGGGTGGGCAGTTGGGTGTGTGTGTGTGTGTGTGTGTGTGTGTGTTCCAGGTTTAACTCTGCTTGCGAGGTTACAGGTTCAAATACATATTTTTTCCCGGTACTCAGAATTTGAGGAAGCTTATTTCAGGGTTTGGGGTGAAGCTGAGGGTTACAGTCACAGTCAAGGTGAGGTTAAGGTTAGATGTGCAGTTAAACCTTTAGATCACATTAGAATACATTAGATTAGATTAAATTTTATGACCCTCATGGGGAAATTGGGTCATTGGAGCAGCAGAGAATATGATACAGATAAGAATAAGACAAATGGAAAGTATGGAAGGTAATGCAACAGGTAATTGCAACAACTGAAGATATTTATATAAAGATACAGTGTCTTAATTTACACATTTACATGTGTGAATGTGCATCGCTAGCAATTCACATTATCATTATTCTTTATCTCATGTACATGATAGGCGATATAATAGATGATAGATTGTTAGGGGGTTAATGTGAGGGCATGAGGGAATGAATGTAAGTCAATGGAATGTCCTCACAAGTATAGTAGTACCTGTGAATGTGTGTGTGTGTGTGTGTGTGTGTGTGTGCGTGTGCCTGCGAGTGTGTGCTCCAGGTTTAACTGTACTTGCAAGTTTCAAGTATAACACCATGACCAGAATGCCCTCACAAGTGTAATAGTAACTGTGTGTAGGTGTGTGTGTGTGTGTGTGTGTGTATGTGTGTGTGTGTGCCTGCGAACAGGGTGTTTTGCTGCCATTAGCATTCAGTTAGGTAAGTTTATATTGATAATTACCTTAGCATGCCTCACTCCTAAGTCCTACACTAAACACAGTGAGTGCGGAGTCTCTCTGGAGGCTAATCTAGTCATTACACAAGCCATTATGTTCAAATGAAGAATGACTCCTTACAGTACAGTGCATTACTCCACCCATGCATTTACATACATTACTGTTTGTTTGTATTGCCTTTAATACGGGGGGGAAGCGTTTTGCTCTCAGTAAGGATTTTGCTCAAGAGATTGAAATAAATGTTTCTTTTCCCCTAAGCTCATGAAGTCGGTCTATTCATCTCTATGGTGCGGGTAGATTCTCGCCAAGTGTTTCAAGTGCAGCGAGTTTCCATTGTTTCCAAACGACACGTCCTCAAAACTTCCTGCTCGCACCGTGCGCCGCGACACGTTGCTGTTTTCAGCTGTTCTCAGTGTGGAAGCCTATTCAGCTGCCAGGTGAGGATCAAGGTATCTGGGATTTGTGACCATACAAATGTCACTAATCACCACCAGATAATAACCTGCTTAACTCAATGTGCAGCTGAAGGACGCAGTTCGCCTTTCAAAGGGGTTTTTACCAACCACAGACAATGTATAAGTGATACCAAGCCGTTCACGTGTCCAATAGCCATTATCCTTCGCGGAAAATATTTCTGTACAAGTCAAGTTGGTGATCAAGGTTTTTTTTTTTTTTTTCGGGTGGCATTTTTGTCTTTATTAGATAGTCTATAATGAAAAGAGACAGGAAAGATTGGGGGGAGAGGGAGAGAGAGAGAGAGAGGGATGACATGAGACAAAGGTCCCAGGCTGGATTCAAACCCAGGATGCGGTCATGGTTACGTGATATACTGTATGTGCCTTAGCACAAAATCTCTATTGTACAAATATTAATGAATACCAAACTAATGAGGATGTTTGCAGTTTAAATTAATTTTTATGAATAACATTCAAATTCAGGCTCTCGAAACTCACTCCTGTTCATAAGTACCTAACATCAAATAATTTTTTACAGCTTCAAAGTACTGCACATTATGTTTCGACTGATATATGTTTTCCAGTCATCTGTTCCACTGCCAGTATGATAGATAGATAGATATCATAGAAACAGCCTTTAAAACCATGACATTTTATTTTCTTTATTTTCTTAAGGAGCTGCTAACCACCTAAAAGAATGACATTAGTATGGGTTTAAATGGACAGTTTTAGTGTCACTTCATGGTACAAATGCTTGGGAGATTTCATGGCATGAAAATTGGCAAATGTTAAGATCCCAAATATCAGCACAAAATACCTGCTATGGGCAGCTTTTATTCAAAAATATCGGTAGCAGTATTGTCTTTCAAAAACCCATATCAGTTGAACCCTACTGTAAATGCACTGACCATTGGCGAGTCATAACTCATATTTATAGGGTGGGACCTAGGTCGGCCAATCAGATTTCACCCCAGCCCGACCCCTTAATACGCCATCGCCCCCGAGACCAAAAGAAAACTACTTCCTGGTCGCAAAGTGTTATTTTGATGAATAGGCTAAATTTTATCTTGCTTCATTTTTTGCCAGCCTGACAGTGAATTTGTGTTAGATGAAAAAAAAAACTTCATACTGGAACATTGCGTATGAATTATTTATGGACAGAAAATGTGATAACAGAAGTTGAAAATGAGGAAAGCTGGAAACTGACATTCTTTTATGCCAACGAGGGAAAACAAGCTTTCCAGGGTGCTTCTCTTTTTTCTTTTTTTTTAACTTCAGACTGGTGTACGGGCCTCGATTTTAACTGGATGCCATTCAACGCTGGAACACTGTGTGTGCGTGCGTGCGTGTGTGTGTGTGTGTGTGTGTGTGTGTGTGTGTGTGTGTGTGTGTGTGTGTGTGTGTGTGTGTGTGGAAGCAGAGTGATAATTATAACTGTCTGACACCTCTGGGTTCCCAGACTGGGAGGCCTCACAGAACAGCAGTCAGTCAGCCAGCCGTGTGTGTGGGAGTTGTGTGTGTGTGTGTGTGTGTGTGTGGCACGTTTCCATCTGCATCCTCCACTGTCACATTGCCATAGAGAGAGAGTCCCCACAGACACCACTCAACTACACAATGTCATTTTTCCTCCCCCTCCCTCTGTCTCTCCTCTCTCTCTCTCTCTCTCTCTCTCTCTCTCTCTCTCTCTCTCACTCTCTCTCTCTCTGTGTCTCTCCTCCCTGCCACCTAGGACAGCCCAGTAAACACTTGTAATGCTAAAAATGTGTGCGTGGTATGCAAATCAAAAGCTACTTTCTCTGGACCCTGGGGGGTCTGCAATGACATTGTGTGTCTGTGTCTGTGTCTGTGTCTGTGTGTGTGTGTGTGTGTGTGTGTGTGTGTGTGAGAGAGAGAGAGAGACAGAGAGAGACAGTGAGAGAGATACGACGCCATGTTGTTGTATCCAGCAGTGAACCCCTAGTGTTAAAACTCATTTGTCATACATGCCACGGCCCAGTTCAGCACTCTGGTGTGTATCTGTGTGTGTGTGTGTGTGTGTGTGTGTGTGTGTGTCCTTTCAATGGAAATCCACGGTCTATCAGATCAGAAGGTGGCGGTGTGTGATATTTGATTGGATTCCGTGTCAGCGCCTTGTCACTTCCATGTAGGAAGTGAAACCTCAAGACTCTGCTGAAGCCAAAGAGAGTACAATCTCCACCATTTCATTACTGCTGCTAGAGTCCTGCATCAGACCTGCAACAGACCTGCATCAGTGCTACACCAAGTCTGCATCAGTCTGCAACCATCCTGCATTAGTCCTGCATCATCTGCTGGAGCAGTTGGGAGTTAAGTGCCTTGCTCAAGGGCACCTTAAGGACAGTTGTTGAGGAAGAGAGAGGGAGACTGTTTCTCCTTCACTTTCCCACCCAGGTATTTCCCCAGCCGGTCCAGGAATTTAAACTAAAGGTAACCCTCCAATCACAAGCCTGCTTCTCCAGCCTCTAGCCTCCTGCCGCCCCAAAGTAAATCTCAGTAGCTGCATTGCAAAATTTGAAAGAAGAAAATGTAGAATTTCCAAACAATTCCTCTCTGGTTAAGGTCGGCAGCAGTGCAGATGACGTTCAACGTTGCCTGCAGCACATAAGGGCTTCTACAATTGCTAGATCTGACATATGAAATAAAAAAATAACAAGGTTGAGGCTTTGAAATCTACCGATAACATGACTCTGCCTCGCTGGTTCTAGCAGACATCTATATCAGGCGTGCTGCTCGACCCCGACACTTTACAGAGCATATTCAGAATCAGACTGTTGCCGCGATAACCCAAATTTTGATACTACTCCAATAATGTTGCAAAAGCTTGAATTCAGTTTTGCACTGTATAAACGTTACAACTTGAATGCTTTCACCAAATGTGTTCCGCGAGCTGAAATTCCACAGATGGCACTAGATAATAGATAAAAGACGAAGAAGAATTGGAGCAGACAGAACTGCAGTCTGGCTCTCGACGGCGGACTGCAGCAGTCAGCGCAAAAAAAATTCAGCGGAGTCAAACATGGCAATGGCATCAAACACTCTTAAATTGAATCCCAGTCCACCTAAACTGGTCGAACCAAACGGACGCCAGGAGTGAAACGCGGAGCTGCTTTTGCTTACAGAGCCGACAAAGAACATCAAAACCTCGATGCAGAAGTCGCTGCAGAGCCAAGTGTGGGAACTTAGCGACGCGTCTCGGTGTCCATTGTGCCGCAACGTCGCTTGATGGCTTCCCTTGTTTACCGTAGGATCGTAGTCGTATTGAATTTTTCGATATTAAATTTCGTTTTGGCTTCGAGGTGAAAATTGCGATGCCGTGACTATTGGGAGTGCTGGGGTGTGGCTGAGACACATAGGATGGCTGAAATAGAGAGGGAGGGAAAGAAAGAAAGAAAGAAAGAAAGAAAGAAAGAAAGAGGGGTGGAGAGAGAAACGAAGTGAAGAAGACGAGACAGAGGTGTGCGGACGGTGTTGTGTTTTAAGCCGCGTGTGTGTTCGGTTCTAATTATAGACTGTAGATAGGGTTTAGAGGCCTTGCATGCTATCATTATGCTGCTGCCGGCTGGGCAGGGCGCAGCCGCACACTATAGGAGCCAGCATTTACGGATTTGTACACACACACACACACACACACACACACACACACACACACACACACACACACACACGCGCAGACACTCATGGACAGTCATGCAAATTATGCAGAGTCTGATCCTCTCAGTGTATCTCACACACACACACAGACACACACACACACACACACACACACACACACAAATCCAGGCGTCCAGACAAATACCATTCATCATTGTAATTAAAAAGAACAGGATGTCCAAGTAAGAAATGAGACAAACTCTCCTCTAATCTCATTGTGGAGAGAGAAGGGAGTTCTACTTGACAAGCCCATAATACTGTCACCTCCCTTTGTCTCTCACTCTCTCTTTCTCTCTCTCTCTCTCTCTCCCACACACACACACACACACACACACACACACACTGTATCTCTCTCTCCCTCTTTCCCTTCCTCCTTCTCAGTCTCTCTCTCTCTCTCTCTTTCCCTTTCTCTCCGAGTTGTTCTTTTTTGGACAGAGTTGCGCTGCCCTTTTCAAAGTTATTTCGAACGCCTCAGGCTCCCATTAGTATTCAGTTTAACACTCGCTCTCTTTGTTTCAAGGAGAAATTGCCAACTCTTAACCTAAATTTTGCAATAAGACACTGGCAAATGGTCTACAGCCCAGACAAAAACGATATGATTCACCTGGGTACCTCTCTCTCTCTCTCTCTCTCTCTCTCCCTCTCTCTCTCTCTCTCTCTCCCTCTCCCTCCCTCCTCGGTGGGTGCTGTTATGAATCGATTTGGTGGAGGTTATTGCCGTCGTGAGCTGCTTTTGAAATTTGTTTTCTTCTGAAATTGGATTTCGGTCTGCCCTTATTTTTCACACGCAGGCAATATGCTTCTCCATATCTACCTGCAATTAGGCTAATCCGTAGGCTGTTTGATCATCTGTAATGTTTAATATGTCTTACACAGACGCATAAATGTGTGTAATTGTGTGTGTGTGCGTGTGTGTCTGTATGTGTTAATAAGAGAAAGAGATGCGAGTGAGAGAGAAGCTAGCGACCGCTTGTTCTGGGAGACACTTTTACCACTCTCCGCTACGCCTATCCGTCATAGCACACACTCCCATACTCATGCACACACACACACACACACACACACACACACACACACACCGTCATCCATCCATCCATCCATCCATCATACCAGATCAGTGGGTAAACCTGCTGAATTTTTCATGTCCTGATTCCTTCACCTGTTGAGAACCAACTGTCTGCAGTCAGGAAAATATCCAATATTTACTCAGTCTGGTGCTCTGAGAGAGTGTGTGTGTGTGTGTGTGTGTGTGCATATGTGTGCGTTGGTGCGTGCGTGTTTGCACGTACTCTGCTGCCGTTTCTGCCAGACAGTCTCCATGAAGCCTTCTGTTTTTAACAGCAGCAGGGAGTTCAACACACACACACACACACACACACACACACATATACACACATTCTCTCTCCTACACACACACACATACAAACACACACACACACACACACACACACACACGTATTGTAACTTCTAAATCAATGGGAGGGCAGGTCCATCCTGTAATGTTTTCAGATATTGACTGAGATGTGTGGGTGCCTGAGGTGGTATCTGTATCTGTAAATGTTTTGATGGATTTGCAGCCTCCTTTAAGCCGTTCCAGTTTTCAAAGCAAGCAGACAGACAGTCAGGCAGACAGAGAGACGGAGAGACAGACAGTTCAATACAGAGGACGACTCGTCTCTGTCTCCAGGAAGCTTAAACAGCATATCGACGGCTCCTTAAAAAGTCTGAAAAAGTCTTCAATTACCTAAATTTAAGGCCTTAAAAAGTATTAAACTGTCTTCAATACAGTTATTAGAGGTTTTAGTTTTCTTCACCGTGCAATGACAGGTTAAATTGGTCTTAAATTCAAATCCAGGGAGCATTAACCAGGTCTTACAAAGTCTTAATTTTGGCTCTGAGACCTGCAGCTACCCTGTTAACAATAGCAAGTCTAGTTGACATCTGCTTTGAGTTTTAGGCTTGAAAACGTCCCTACATGACTTTTCCTATACCTGCTGTCTATACAAATCACTGTTGTTAGATGTTCAAAAATCACACAGGGAAATGTTAAGTTATAGTTACATTTATGCTTTTCAATTGAAGACTTGTTCTTCTCTTAGAGATCCATAATCTATTAGCCTCCCTCATTTTAAAGGGGAATGTCGCTCATTTTATTGAAACTTTGATGATCCCATTGGGCAAATTGGATCATTGCAGCAGCAAAATAGCAGTAGGATACAGCAAAGAAAATAGAATATAAATATTAGCATATCGATGTAAATGGAGCAGTATTAAACATAATGCAACTGACAGTTATAATACCAAAAATATGTTTTAGATATGAAATAGTTTGCTTCTATAACCGCTATATTCAAAAAAAAGTTAATTCCTTTGTTTTTATACCATCTGCATAAAGTACACCAAGCACAAAATTAGCTACAAAAAACAAAACTTGAACGGCCATTTCCCTGTATGCAAATTATTTTTATTTTTTTTATTCAAATATGGCCACCAAATTTGACATGCTGCTTATTAACAAAAATAGCCGGTAATTTACAAAGGCTATTTTTACATCCATTTTAAAGTTGCATGACCTCACGCCTGTAGCTGCCACAGCCATCCAGGTTTGAAATGTTACAGTCTGAAGATGAGTGTTATTCTTCATTAAATAGCTGTGTGTTTGGAGATGGAAGCTTTTCATCTGAACATAGAGGCATATTATTCCTTTTTTCTGTCTCACTTAGTCAATATTTATGAACGTAAACAAGTCAAAACCAAAGTCAGGGAAGTAAGAGCTGAACCTGGGAAACTTTGAACTCGCAGCAGCAACACGGTGTGGTTGATGTTGTGGTTGGTTGGTTGGTTTGTTTGTTTGTGTGTTTATCGGTACGCCGTGTTCCCTCGTCTCCCTAAGTATCACACCTTGGCGACAGCGGCGTGGGCGGCGACGGTGTGCGGTTTCCACGGTGACAGACTGATCATTATGGGCTGTGGGACGCCATCATCTCCTCTTTACGGTCCAGATGTTCGTCAGCAAGACTGACTGAGAGGGGAAGGACATGGGGGTGTGTGTGTGTGTGTGTGTGTGTGTCTGTGGGACCGTCCTCGCTTGTTTGACTTTGTATGTGTTTTATGTCTGTTTGTGTGTGACTGTCTACGTGTGTGTGTGTGTGTGTGTGTGTGTGTGTGTGTGTGTGTGCCTTCGTTTTTCTGTGTGTTAGATGTGCACATGTACATCTCTGTGTATCTTTCAGCCTTTCTCTCTGTGTGTGTGTGTGTGTGTGTAAGCGTTTATATGTGTGTATGCGTGTGTGCGTCAGTGTGTCTGTGCGTCAGTGTGTGTGTGTGTGTGTGTGTGTGTGTGTGGCAGCAGCTGCATAGGGGACGCCAAAGAGAGTGCTGATGAGCAGGGAAAGAGTTGCTGACTGAGACGCAGAGCAGAGCTCCATGGTTGGAGGGCAAAACGCAGTGTGACACACACACACACACACACACACACACACCTACACACACACACACGCACACACACACACACACACACACACACACAGACAGACACCCACACCCACACAGGCACATACACAGAGAGACATTGGCATTGAGAGACATTGGCAGTAATACAGACAGCAGAGTATACATGCTCCATCGGGAGGGCAAAATGCAGTCTGGCACACACACATACACACACACACACACACACACACACACACACACACACACACACACACACTGTCTCTCTCTTTTTCTCCCTATCTGTTTATCTCAGGCAGCAGGGTGGTGGAGCCAGCAGGGAGATTGTCCTTTAAACCAGAGAACCCAGGTTCAATCCCCTGCTGAAGTGTCCTTGAGCAAGACACTGAACCCCTACCAGCTCCAGACCCTGACCTCTGACCTCTGACCTCTGACCTCCCTGTAGAGATGGGGGGAAAAAGAGAAAAGAGAACTCCCCCCACAGGAATCAATAAAATACCACATTATAATTTCCTTATCACTCTCACATTAAAGGTGTTAGGTGTATTATTTTGTGTTTCTCAAAATGAAGACCACATTTCCCATAAACCCTGTTGCGTCTTGTTGCCAAGAGGATGTTGCTACTTGTCCCGCCTCCCCCCACCTGGTGTCACTTTGTTTTGAAGAGCAAGAAGAAGGATAAAAGCGGACACTGACACTTGATAACAGCCAGTATGCATTCATGCGGTAAGCTAACGTGAAGTTGAAACTATACAGATATTGAATATTGATTTGCAGTAGAAACTGTTATGTGCCGTAAAGCAATCCAGCTGATTTCCTGCCAAATCCGACCCAGAAATGCAGGGTAGAGGCCAGTAAGGTTGTCAGTCCTCTTGGTGGTGGTCTGGTTTGTTTACAGTAATTATACTGATGTCTCAAAATGAAAGTTATAATGATTTATTGATGTTAAAATGCTACATGTAGCATCATTTGGAAGCCTAGACTGGAATGGCACAGCATCAGACTTTTAGGAAAACTAAAAATCGTCCTCACCACACTTCTTCTTAGATTATCTTTCTCTTTTATTTCACACTCATTTTTCAACTTCCATTTGTTCCCTAAGTATTTCTTTTCATTTTCAATGTCAAATAGTTTTTTAGCAGGATACGTTTGACTGGCTTGTTAGCGTAAAATGAATCCAACGCAGAAATGTATTTGTCAAGCGTACATTCTTATCGACATTTCCAACCCTTGCCTCCTTACTGTTCTGTCTTTTTTCTGCAATGCACAACAAAGAGCTCATTCGTTAGTGATGCTTCCCTGCTTGACTTTGGTCACACTAACAAGTCAGATTGGTGAAATGTCATTTATTAGAACGTGCTTACCGCTATAATGAGCATAAATGTCACCCTTCAACTATCAATCAAGCTCCAATTGAATTATATCGCTAACAAATCAGCTCTTATTGCAGTACATTGAATTATCGGAGCTGCATCTCTGTCTTGTGAGGCGTTTGCATGTTGGCCGTAAAACCAGACAGATAATCAAAGGCCGACATATGGAAGGCGGCATGTTCATAGGAGAAAAAATAGCTGGCTTTTTGGGTTTGTGGAATCAGAGTGTTAACCAGCTGATTGCCTGTCTTCCACAATAAGTGCCTATTATTCAGCCCAACAAAATGCATATCAGGAAAATTGCAGCCCAGCCAGCTTATTTGCCTCAAGTGCTGCTGCTCAGATACGCTGAGAGCCAAATGAAAGAAAATGGCCCGTGCTCGCGGTTCGAAATAATACAGGAAAAGGAAAAAATAAGTCTTGCTCTCTCTCTCTCTCTTTCTAAATGCGGGCCTGTTTTATTGTGAATTAAATTGAAGTGGAACACAAGAGGAGGAAGAGTTTGAAATGGAGAGAGCAGAGGAAGGGCAGAGAGAAGGGAGAGATAAGGGATGAGAGGCTTAGAGACAGGAAGAGGGCAGAATGAGGAGGAAGCATGGAGGCAGAGAAAGTGGCGGTGGAGGAGGGGGGGGGGTGCTGAATCAGAGGGGAGGGGAGGAGAGAGAGAGAGAGAGATGCTGCGATAAGGACTGGAGAGAGGAAGTGGGGCTGTCGAGATAAAGACAGACTCAGAGAGAGAGAGAGAGAGGGAGAGAGAGGGAGGGAGATAGAGGCAGGCTTAGACGTTTCGAAGAACGATGGAGAGGAGAGGGAGAACAAACAGACGCAGTGACAGAGAGAAAGAGACGAAGAGAAAGAGAGACAGAAAGAGAGCGGGAGAGGCAGAGGAAGTGTGTGTGTCTTGAGGAAGTGCCAGCCAGGAGGAAGTGCCAGCGGCCGTCGCCACGGCAGTAGCACCGGTCGCTATGGGAACCAGCAGGGCCGAAGGAAGAAAAAAAAAGAGTCCGGTCAACAGGGCCACACAGACTTTAGTTTGTCCTTTCTTTTCTCAAGGAAGGGAGCATAAAAAGAAATGATTGAAAGCCACATTCACATCTGCCTCTGCAGTTGAGTGGGAAATACATGAAATTACATATTTGGAACCCGTTGGTATTTTACCCTCAAGTCACATGCTATGTTTTTCAGTTTGATTCCTGCTCGTGTGAGAGATGCATTAGCGGCGTGAGAGAAAATAGCATGTAGGACATACAACCTGCAGCACATGTCCACACTTAAGGGATGATTGCTGTGACATTTTAAGGACAGATGGCGGAAGCCGCTGCTGTAGCTGTAGGTCAGCGACTAATGGGTCACAGGGTCAATTCCTTCCAGGACTTACTAAAACTGTATGTATTTACGCTACATGGGGATCCATTGTAGAACTCCTCCCACCCTGCACATATATCCTGCATCATTTCTCCTCCTCTTGGGGGTGGAGCAACAGCAGCAGTGGTGCCACTATGCAGTTCCCAACAGAAGGGACAGAGCATGCCCTATATGTTGCTCTAGATCATAACTGATGTGTTTTTCATCACATAGCCACTGAAATCTGATGAAGCTATTCATGCTACTTTTTTTTATCCCCAATGGTCTCCTGTGCAGTATTTGCTGTTTAGGGCCTCCATGTTCTACTGCTCAACATACTATGGAATGGAATCAAATTTAATATAACTCCTCATGGATGGCAAGTGGGCGTGTCCTTCCCTTTGGTCCTGCTTCCAATGCACATAATGTGAGAATGTATTATGGCACTGTCAGACAGTCAACGTAGAATACTGATTGCAGATAAAATATGCTAGATTTAGGCTATGTACTGGCAAATAGTCTTTTGATTAACAACAACAAAAGTAATGAGGGCAGTTAATCAGTGCTAAACCTTTAAAATCCTTTAAACGTACCCTTCAAAATTATAAAATATAGCTTAAAAACTTGAGTGACTTGTGAAAAGTGCTATACAAATAAAGCTAAATTGAATAGAAAAACTTTTTATGATAAACCTTTCTCTTTCTCTTTCTAAATGTATGGCATGTATGTTCATGAATTGTTTAGGCTGTGAATTATGAATTCTGTAATATCTGCTCAAATATTTATATTATCATTAAACCCACTGAGACAGGAACATTGTCATTTCCACGATTATTTAGGCATTGTTTAGTTGTTCAATATTAATCATAATTACTGGAATTATTAGGATCATTAATCAAATCACATCAACAACAGATTGTACACAATAGGCTAGAAGTAGCAATAATGTTGTAGATTCACACTTGCAGTGTGTAGTACTACAGCAATGGCATTATAATGAAGGTCTCATTACTGTATCAGCTTCTGTGATGCCTGTGGTGGCAGAAATTGTGAAATTGCTGCCTGACTGTTGCATTTTGACTATGGCCGTTTCCTTAAGCATGCTGCTTAATGTCTCATGTTCCTCTATAGCCACAGAAAACACCCTGCAGTACACCTTCGCCTTATTCACCTTCGCCGTATTCATTCTCTCCCACACTGTCAAGCTACGGCTATTCGGCTTCACGTTCATGGCAATCATTTTACAATCTGTTGAGTTTGACAGGAGGGCTTAGAGAAGGGGAAGAGGCCATTTTTAAATCTCAGTCAGACTCCCGCTGCTTCCCGCTTGCGACTCCGTAACCTGGTGA
Organism: Centroberyx gerrardi; assembly: GCF_048128805.1. Classification (NCBI taxonomy): domain Eukaryota; kingdom Metazoa; phylum Chordata; class Actinopteri; order Beryciformes; family Berycidae; genus Centroberyx; species Centroberyx gerrardi. Next base: position 23,269,791 of record NC_136008.1, read on the forward strand.
CAGCCAATCAGGACACACACACCGTCACACACACACTGAGGAGGAGAGAGGAGAGGAGGAGCAGTTTTTCCCATCAAATTTGCCCTGTAATCACGTTCTATTTTCCATATTATTCATAATTGTTATTCTCACTTTCATCACTTAAGTAGGAAAATATGGAGAACTCAATCAAAAAGTTTACGCCTATGTAAGTGCAAAAAGTGTCAAAATAGAACCAATAAATAAGCAGAGTCAATGAGATAAAATAAAGTGCTTGTGTGTTGCCTTGTGTGACAATTTACTGCGTTACATTATGGCCTGTGCCTCATACAGTGTATTATACAGCATAGGTTGTGTTATGTTATGCACACAGGCTGCTTTGAGAAGTGATAACCATGGCTACAGCAGTTGAATGTGTTGCACACGCACACACACACACACACACACACACACACACACACACATACACACACACTCGCGCACGCACTCGTCCCCATCCAATGCCTTCCAGCCGGAAGTAGGACAGATGAAAGAGAGAGCGAAGGAGAACAAGAGAGGACAGTGAGGCAGAGAGAAAACGAAGAACAACAGAGAGACAGAAACAGTAGACGAAAGATGAAAGAACAAGGGAACGAGACAAAGACGGAACAAAATAAAGAACTGAAAGAGGCAGACAGACAGAGAGAGGGAGAGACACACACACTCAGCCAGATTTGATAGAGGCAGTACATTGCGTGATCTGTTCTCTAGTGCGCTCGTGGTGCCGGTGGAGTTGCCGAGTGTTTTTTGGAAACTAGGTCATTGTTCCTCCCACTCAGCCTGTCTGATCCGGCACATAGCCCGGCTTTTTTTTTTTTTTTTTTTTTTTTTTTTACATTTTTTTTTTTTTACTAACTAAGCACCTCTCTCGTCGTCTTTTTCTGGGTGGGGGAAAAGCAGAAAAGTGGGATTGTTAAAAGTCAAGCACTTTTCAATGCTAACACAACACGGCCACACACATACACACACATGTAGACACTGCTGAAACAAATACTTGGACATGCGTGTCGGCTGAAAACACACACACACACACACACACACACGCACGCAGATGGCCGAAGCGGCTAGATTAGGAGGAGGGTTCTCCTGAGGTATGTCCAATATGTCCAGCAGGACTCTCCTCTCCTCTTCCTCCGCTAATGGCTTTACTCTGACAGATGAGCTTAGAGGCTTTTAAATATTCAGCCTCTGCATATTGACCGGGCTCAGATTGAATTATACAGTCATTTATTCATCACTCATTTCACACGAGAAGGTGTGACGCACTGCCCTCGTACCAATCTGTGAGACATGCATATGCGCACGCATGGCCACTCACTCACACACACACACACACACACACACACACACACACCGCAGGCAGAGCAGACAGGAAGGGCAGAGAGGCTGAGGCTCTGCTACCCAGGATGAGTAATCATTGCTAAGTGTGCCAGCAGAGAAGCAGTGCAAGGAGAGAGATGGAGGGGTGGGGGTGGGGGGGGGGTGGGGGGGGGTTGGATGGTTCAAAAGGAGCGGAAAAGGGGAGGAAAAGCGAGAGCAAAGATGGATAAAAAGGAATGGAGTAAATGGGGAAGGAGAGAGAAACAGCAGAGAGAGAGAGAGAGAGAGAGAGAGAGGAGGGAGCTGGGCAGGAATGGAGGGAACAAGAAAGACAAAGACAAAGACGTGAGAGAGAGATGAGCAAGACGGAGGCCGGGAAGCGGTGTGACTCAAGGCTACTCACAGCACAGAGTCAGTCAGACTAACTAGGGGTCTGGTCTGTCTACCGCCCGGCCAGGCCCAGGCTGCGCCGCGCATTAAAAAGGCTGAGTCAACGTGCGTGGAAGTCAACAGCTCAGACGGCTGAACCGGGACCAGTGCTCCTCCTCCCACCAGCCTTCACCCACTCCAACTCCCTCCTGGTGATGAAAGACCTCCGTACAGGCCGGCTCAGCCCTTGGATTTCTTTCTACTTATGCATTATTTGCTAGTTTACCCTGATGTTTCTGTGATGAAAACATTTCGTCAGTGAATAAGAGTTGCACGGAAAATGTATGTTGTAATACTCCAGCCGCTAACCACATCCACACTAATATTGACTTGTTCCCTTATTATGAATTTCGTTATTTGTTGAGGTGGATTCTGATGCTGCTGTGATGAAGTTGCAATGAAAAAAATAAATTGCTGGTGGACGCATCATCCACACCATGGTGTTGGCAAAATATTTTTAAAAGATTCAGTAACAGGTTAAATTATGTAATAACTTTGTGATAGGCCTATGTCATTTTTACTTAGATTATTTCACCCATTTTAAGAACAGAAAGGATGGCAAACAGGATCCAAAAATCTCATTCATTTTTGCCATTTTTGCAAAAAATGGATCCGGATAGAATCTGAAAACCCGGAAATGACAACACTTGAGAGGACAATTTGTTTGAGCCATTGTATAATTGCATAAAACTAATAGAATAAATTAGAATAAGTGTGATCCTGGCATTAGACCTAGATGTATCAGTGAACTACTGCTGCGCTGTTGCTTTGCCTACCACAGGAAATGTTCGGCACTTCACACGTCTTTCCAGTAGGGCTGCAACAATTTGTTGACATCACCAATTATGATAGATAATGTTTCAAAATATCCGAAAATTGCCGAAAGAATGTATGGTAACGTTTTATTTTACAGCCCGCTATTTACGGTGTAACTAGTTTGTAATTATGGGGTACTAATAAAATAACAATGCTGTAGTTACAGGGTAACAAAACAAGAAGTCCGGGAATTAAGGTGTAACAATTTTGTAATTATGAGAGATTTAATAAGTAATTACTGCATACTTAAAAACATTATACGGTACAATAACGTAATTAGGAGGGACTAAGCAAATGTTATCGGTGCTTAAAGGTTCATGCACTGGAAAAGGCCATTGTAAAGTGCTACAACTACATGGGTTGATGCAGGTTGTTCTGGAAAAAAATAAATTCTACACCTGAAAAGCTGAATTGAAGATGAATAACTTTTCTTTTTTTTTCTTAAAGTGTCCCCTCAGATATGATACCAGGTAATAGGTAATAGTAATATATAGTAGTAACAGTAGCAGGTAGTAGTGAGCTAACTTGTGGCTTAAATAGTTAAATTGCAATAGGAATTAGCAATTAAATAGATGTTTTCCGCATTAAAAATATGGTATCCAAATACAAATTCCAAATATTCAGTTATGTGTTTTTTAATCATGTGTAGTTTATAAACCATGTACAAAGTGAGACATCTCTGTAATCAAAGTTTGGGGCCTGAGCTTCATCTGATGAATCATAATGCAGCTGGACAGAATGCAGCAGAGTTCATAGAATGTAGAATGTCAGTGTCATAAAGAAGCGATTGTCCTGAACACAGACTCAGACTCAGTTTCATCTCTGATCGGTGTTCACCTGCACATTGAGACAGAAAACTCACGTTGCATTCATTTGGAGAAACACCAACAACAATATCTACCTTTTAGAAAGGAAACCATGGAGAGTGATTCCCATCTTGGTAAGCCACATATATATAGTTTTATTATGTAGCAGGAAAAGATTAGTACAGAGGATTTTGCTGAACAGACAAACAAGAGACAGACAGTCAGGATAGAGTAGTTGTTTGTGTTGAAGGATTTGCATTTGTGTCCAGTTCCTTAGTTTGATTTACATTGTAAATTCACATTTGTTGTTGAAACAAAACTATGATGAAAGGCATAAGATGAAGCTGTGATGAAGCATGTTGACCTTGAATGAAGCTACATCAGGTGGCCTCATGGTTATTTGTTTCATTAAGATGTTGCCATTGCATTTCTTTCAGCATCAATGCAAATGGTCGCTCGACTCAATGCCCTTAATGACGATCGCCATGAAAACATCAACTGCATGTTTGCGAAAGTCCTGAAGAAGGAGCATTATCTTTATGCTGAAGCCTCTAGTTTCTCTGGAGTTCCTGCTGAGCTCGACTGTGACCTTTCACCTCAGTCTGCTGTTGGTCTCGGCTCCAAACCTGCTGGTGGATTTGAGAGCCTCAATATATGGGAACCGATAGTCAGCACAGCTTCATCAGCATATAAACTTCTCTTGGACATGGACAAAGGAGACCTTCCTCCCACAGAGAAAGAGTCTCCTCTCATGACTGAAGACACAGTGTTAGGTAATGCTGGAGCATCCATCCACCCAGCTCAGCATGTTGAGGCTCAATCCAACCTGCTCCGCCTCGTTGAGGCTCCAGTGACTGATGACATCAAACTCATTGAGAGATTGAGGCTGCTTCAGCACTCCCCCAATGGTTTTGATGATAACTACCACCTGGAGGCAGTTGGAAAGAGATACCTCTATGCCCCTCCATGTGACACATCTGGATTTGTGGCTGACTGCTGCTCACCCTGTGGATCCACTCTGGGCTGCCTGGATGAGTGGGAGCCACTGGTCAAATCACACTTTGACTTGGAGAAGGAGGGATTTGGTGAGGAGCTCCTCTACGCTTCATCACATCTCTCTAGATTTGTAGTTGACTGCTCCCCACAGCATGGGCCGACTCTGGACCAGCTTGACAAATGGGAACCTGTTGTCAGCAGCACTGATTCTCACATGATGCAGTTCCTCTCAGTCCTCCTGGAGGAGGAGGAACTTGGTGAAAAGCACATCTCTGCTTCCTCAACAGTGAGTTCTACATTTATGGTTGCCTGTGCTGCACACCATGCCCCTATTCAAGATCATCTTGATGAATGGGAGCCAATCGTCAAAGCTGATTCTAAACTGATGCTGTTCCTCCAGGACTTGGAGAAAGAGGACGAGCAATGTCCTTTTATCAAGAGGGAAACGGTCGACTCTTGTGCACAGACTGAGGTCGCTGCTGAAAGTTCTGTCCCCGTCCTGCATCAACCTGAATGTTGTGAGGGAACAAAAGTCACTGTCCTCTCTGCTGGACCTGACAATATCTCCACCTCAGAGGAGGTTCTCCCCATCTCTCTTGCTGAAAACACCCTGATTCACCTGCTTAAGAAAGAATCAACCAACCTGCTTCAGGAGTCCCAGGCTCCAGCCATCCAGGTTGAGGTCAAAGCTCCACCAAGCCTTGTGGTTGAAACTGTAAAGGACACCAAGGATCTGTCCTGTCTGACCCTGGAAAAAACACTTTCACCGGTCCAACTGGTCAAACCTACAGGACCTCAGAGTTCCAGTGCCAAAGACAGCCTGTCGACAAAACCAAAGAAGAAGCGTGGCTTCTTTTCTTGGCTATCCCGCATATTCCGGAGGAAGAACAAGAAATCTGCAGACAACATGGCTGCAGCAGCAGAGACGCCGCTCCAACAGACCTGCCAGACAGAAGCAGATGAGCCAAAGTCCTGCTTGACTGCCCTCTCACCTGCAGTCCACTTCTGAACTCCTGTCATCTTCCTATCCACTTTACACTATTGAACAACTGAATCATTTTAGTTCAATACATTTATTTGCACCCTACTGTTATAGTGTCTTTGTGCATTTCTTCAAAACACACCTTTATTCCTGCAGTTACGGGTAACCTGTAGCCTAGAGCAGTGAAAGTGTAGAGCAGACCCTAGACCAGCTGTTTGGTGACATTTCTGTAACAATATAGCATACACAAAAAATATGGAATTTCAACACACAGTAACAGACTTAATTGAACATACAAGAGCTTTATTGAATGTAATATACAGTATGTTGAGATTAAATATCAAATATGTCAATTTTATAATAGAAAATGTAAAATAAAAACCTTCATAATACTTATAAAACAATTTAGGGTCTAAATACTTACTCCATAACTACAGGGAATAAACACGATAACATTTGTTTTGTCCCCCCTAATTACGTTATTGTACCCTGTAATTATTTTGTAAGTATGAAGTAATTACAAAAATAGTTACACCATAACTACCTTATAAATCTCTCATAATTACAAAATTATTACCACTTAATTCCTGGACTTCTTGTTTTGTTAACCTGTAACTACAGCATTGTTATTTTATTAGTACCCCATAATTACAAACTAGTTACAATGTAATTAGCAGGCTGTAAAATAAAGCGTTACCGAATGTATTTATCCATGTATGACATTCACTCGAAATATATTACAGACCCTGGAAATATATTCTTCCTATGTGCTCTTGCCAACATACAGTGGGTATAATTACATTCCAAGTTTTTATTCAGGCCTAAGGCTTTTAATGTGGCCTTGAGGCCTGAAATAAAAACACATTAAAGCGGACACTTTTTTTTAACTTTCATTTGGATATAGTAACCAGCAACTTTTAAATGCAGGCAAATTATCTTTGTTCATGTTTTGGAACGTGATCAGTTAAATCTTAACACAATTACAATCCACAGTTATAAGGAGTGTGCACACTTAGGCAGCCCAGCTGTTCCAGTTTCCCATTTTTAGTGCCTTTTCAGATATTATAGCCTTTTGTTCTTACCTTGATTTTACTGGCTTCTATATCCAAATGAAAATGAATTAAATTGTCTACTTTACTGGGTTTTTATTCCAGGCCTCAAGGCAATAAAAAGTAAAACATTTGAAAGGGTATGAAGACTCTTTATATCCTCTGTATATCTGCCAGTTTATCCAAATATATTTTGGCCACTCAATATTTCAAATGAGTTTCATCTGTATGCGCAAAAACACTTTTTGGGCCAACTGTATGTATTTGTGAAGTATACAATTCTGAAGTATACATGAGAAGTTGTTTTTGTTTTTTTCCATATGGCCTCACCAGCCTAGCCCGACCCTCTGTGCCCCGGCCCCCATCGCGCCGCAGTCCGCTCTGTGCCAGCCCCCATCGCAGGCTGATGAAGTGCCTATATGGTGGTCTCCCTCGATACTAACCTGGCCCTGCACCCATCCCCATCCCACCCTGTCCCGCTCCCGCAGAGCGGGGTGATAAACTAGCTCCGTGTCGCCGGGCTCCAGAGGGGGGCGAGATTCATTACCTGGCCTGTCCTACTGACTGGGGCACCATTGACTCACACTGCTCTCTAACGCTCCGCTACCGGACAGATGGAGAAGAGAGGGGGATAGATAGATGACTGAGAGGAGAAAGAGGGGGACAGATAGATGAAAGAGGAGAGAAAGGGGTGAAAGAAGGGGGAAAGACAGGTGGAAAAGGACAGACAGGAGGAGAAAGAGGGGGGACAGATAGATGAAAGAGGGGAGAAAGAGGGGGACCGATAGAGAGCGAGAGACAGAGTGACAGCCGCTTTGTTTTCGCCCAACTGGCAAGCGAATTTTACGCAAACTTTTGAGATGTTGCAAAAGATAAAATGTGAATGAGGTGCGTTTCCATCAGCTGGTTTGAAGAGAATCAGTAGGGTTCCTGGATGTAAGAAAACAACACATCCACGAGAAAAATGGAAAGAATCTTTCAAGAATTGTTTAGTAGGCTATTGGGCAAGCTGTTATTGTGCTTTAGTTTCAGCTAATGTGGGGCCATATTTCATGCTTTCATCTGAAGACGAAAACAAAGAAATGCACTTGGCACTATTATAATGTGCCAATTAATGGTCATATGACTTTTCTGGGAAGTTGTGGGTGGACAGATATTTTACAGACAGCATCTCCAAAGACGCTTTTCAACTGTTGTACAATGAAAATGAAAATGTCACGGCAAGGTTAAGCTACACCATGAATTATTCAATACCATGGCTATTTATAGAATAATTTCTTTATCAACAAAATGATTTTACGCTTCACATGAGCGTTCAAACTTTTTTTCCCGATATTAGGGAAATTTTATTGAATTATGCCGTTTCCGTTCAGCTTTTCTGATTCGATACTTGGACGGAAACCCAGCAAGTGAGAGAGGCAGAGGCAGGGTGAGAGAGTGACAGTGAAAGAGAGCAAGTGAATAAGTGACTGAGAGACTGACAGTGAGAGAGAGAGAGAGAGTGACAAACAGATAGTGTAAATAGATAGAAACAAATAGAGATAAAGACAGAGATGTACTAGATACACTCTCCTCCACACTGTGGATTACTGGAGGAGGAAGATAAATGGAGAAACGCAGTGCGCTGTGGATACTGCGCACGTACACACACACACCAGAAACACACACACACACTCGCGCACACATACGCTAATCTGTCAAGGCAACAAAAGGAGGCAAGCCAGGGCCGCATTTGCATGACAAACTGGCCCCGCTAGGTTGATTGAAGAGAAAACAATTTTAGGAGACAGGCTGACTGTGTGGTACGGTGCCTGCCACCTCTGGGTGGGCCTCAGGACCCATAATCTGAGTGTGTGTGTGTGGAGGTGGGTGGTGGATTTGTTTGTGAGAGGGTGTGTAAGTGTGTGTGTGTGTGTGTGTGTGTGTGTGCCTAACATTTAAATGTATGAGAGATGAGATGGTAGTTAGGGGATATGGGATTTAGTTTGACGGCAGGAAAGCAGAGGAGAGGAGGGGCGAAAAGAGGAGGGGAGAGGAGAGAGGGATGAGGGGAGAGAGAGAGAGAGAGAGAAGAGGAGGAACGGGATTCATCAGGTTATTTGTGTCCTGCTGACTGAACACTGCTGCAACTGTGTGTGTGTGTGTATATCCGTGTGTGTGTGTGTGTGTGTGTGTCTGAGTGATTTTGAGTATACATGTGTATAAGCATGTGTAAGTGCGACAGAGTGTATTTATATGTGTATGTGTTTCCTAGAAAGAGAAGGCGTGTGTGTGTAGGTGTGTGTGTGTGTGTGTGTGTGTGTGTGTGTGTGTGTGTGTGTGTGTGTGTGCATGCCTGTGCCCATATATGTCGTCTAGGTATGTAGAAGTGTGTGTTTGTTAGAGACAGATAGCATACTCTGCTGAAATTTTGAGTGTGTGTGTACAAAATTGAGTATGACAGAAAGACAGAGAGAGAGAGAGAGAGAGAGAGAGAGAGTGTGTGTGTGTGTGTCTGAATCTCTGTGCTACCTTAATCCCCAGATTGCTGGAGCTGAGGGTTCAGACATACGCTGGCCTTGTTGCTACTGTCAGCCTAATCTAATCCTATCATCACTCTAAAACCTTGTCTGGGTGAAAACACACACACACACACACACACACACACACACACACTCTCTCTCTCTCTCTCTCTCTCTCTCTCTCTCTTTGGACACGTTCCCTCTTTCTCATTCATATAGGCGCACATACACTCACCCACGCTCACAGACACACACTCATACAAGCACATACCCGAACACACACACACACGCAAGCTCAGATGAACAATCGCACAGACGCCTGACATGACTTGTTTTAAAGCGGTAGATCTCTGTACACACAGGGCTTTGGAGTGTGACAGATGGAGGCTGAATGTGATATCTCTGACTTGCTCTACAGTGTGTAGGGGCTTATGGCGTTTCCGTCACCCACAGTGTCTGACGCTCACTCTCATTGTTCGCCGTCGTTTATTTCCCTACATTTTATTCCTGGGAGTGTCAGCTCGTCGTCCCGCTTTTCCCCCCCGAGCTAACGCCTCCTCTTGTGGTTTTTGCCGTTAACGGGCAGACTGTGGGTAGAGCCGGGGGAGAGGACAGGTTTGTGTTTTAGGACGTTGTGTACATCGACAATAAGTGGCTTTTTCTGCTGTTCACTGGAAATTATGTCACCGGCGGATGTGGCATAATTGGAAAACCTTGCTTTTCAGATTTTTATCCCCGCCCCCCTGTTTCATTATTTAAAGGAGAGTTCCTGTTGTTTTCATGTGATGTTCAGATGGGTCTTTGGACTGAGAGTCGGCCTTAGTACTGGGTGAAACTGGAATGTGTGGTTTGGTTTTCTGGTAGGAGCCACACAAGCATCAGCATTAGCCACCGCTAATGCTAAACGAATGGGAGTCCCAGGGGCAACTGTGACATGTTAAGCAATTCTTGGTCAAAACACCTTAAATCATCATAATATAATCAACAGCATTGTGTTTTATGTTAAATCATGATGATTTTGCATACATGTCGCCGCTGCCAGTGGTTAGTTTTTGTTGATGTTTGTGCGGCTACTACCGGAGAACCAAAACATGCATTCATTTACATTCACATTTTAAGCTTTTAGCTGACGCTCTTAAGTGACTTACAATGAGAGCAACAGAAGAGTAAGCTTCAATTCCTGGATCAACAAAATGTACCAGCAACCAATAGCAAGGAATGCCTTTGTGCTCTTACAACATTCCTGCGACCACAGAACGATAATAGAAGAGCAACGCGCTAGGAAAAGAAATAGAATAAGAGCCGAGGAGAGACATAGAAGGGATTCTTTCTATCTCTCTCAAGTGGAGCAAGTAGAGAGGGGGAATCATGCAGTTTTACCCGGTTCTTAGACTGACTCTCAGGTCAAACAACACTGTGAACATCGCATGAAAATAACAGGAATTATCCTTTAAGCTCTTCAGTGAAACACAAAGTAGTCAGCAAGTCGGCAAACCAAATGACTGAAAATTCACTGTTTGAGAGAGGTGCGGTAATTCACACGGAGTTGAATATTTGTGTAGCATACAAACTCTCTGGGATGAGCTCCGGCGTTTCCAAACACACAACTTATGCAGGGCCTCTTTAGGTCCTGGAAAAGTCTTAAAATGTCTTAAATCATATGATCTAAACTCAAGGGCTTGCAATTTACGTCTTAAATAAATTTTTCGAGCTCTTAAAAATGCTGTGGTCTTTTGGTACACTGTGTTATCTTCCGGTGAGCCCAGTCATGCATTTGTTCTTCACGTTTATTTCAGTTGCGAAATCGGTTTTGTATTTCATTCTAACTGGCATTAAAAAAGGGTCTTAAAAGGTCTTAAATGTAACTTGCTGAAACTTGCAGACACCCTGGTTTGGCAGGAACTGGTGGAGGATTAGGACTGGAAGGTTGGGTTGAGGTTGGCAGCTCCCACTTCGGCTGTAGGTGGCAAACCCCTGTGACCTGACTTCCCCTCCACCCCTCTGTGCGTGTGAGTGTGTGTCTGTGTAAGTGTGTGTGTGTGTGTTGTGGATCTGTGTCTTATTAGCTCTGGGTTAAGGCAGGGAGTCCTGGCGGTGACAGGTTTATTAAATATCTCTGGGCCCACAGTGGACATGGCAGGGAGGCAAACCCCCACTGCTCATGTAATTAATGTGGCCACTCAACGCTCATGTTTATAGCCTGTGTGTGTGTGTGTGTGTGTGTGTGCAAGCACATATGCATGTATTTGCACTGTACCAGCATGAGTGTGTGTGTGTGTGTGTGTGTGTGTGTGTGTGTGTGTGTGTGTGTGTGTGTGTGTGTGGCCGGCTGGTTGTTTTCCCTGTGCTGTGGAGGGACAAGGGGCTATTCTCTGAGACTGTGACTGGGACCAATCTCCCTGCTGAGAGAGGGAGAGAGAGAGAGAGAGAGAGAGAGAGAGAGAGAGCAGAGGGTGAGGAGGACGATGATCTGAGGGAAAGATGCTAGGAAGACTCAAAAACAACCCTTTCATAGTTGACTAGTGAGCTGGGAAATTGTTTTGCTGGTTCGACTTACCCAGGTTGACCCTTTCACACCCATGGGCGACCGGGAAAAGTCGACCCCGCAAAACAACCCAGGTCAAGACATGAAGGAGAAAGAGGAAACTTTAAAAGTCTTATGATAATTACCCTATTTAAAACTATTAAAATGTCTTAAATCCAGTTATTAGAGGTCTCATGTTTTAGGTTTCTTTCTGCATGTCCACTCTTAGTTTAATACAGAACTGGGTTAAATACTGCAGTATGCAGAAATGTCAGAAACACAACTGGACTGCATGTCCCTTTACAAATTACCTGTTGTCCTTTTTCTTATACTGCCCATTTATAGTTTCAGCACTTTCATTAGCTGTGTGCAGTCAGAAATAGGCTGGATTTGCCAGCTTTGTTTCCTTATTTTGGTTTTTAAATTGGTCTTCAATTCAATTCGAGGTAGCATTAAACATGTCTTTAAAAGTGATAAATGTGGCTTTCTGAAACCTGGAGATACCCTGAGAAAAGTAAGAGCGGAAAAATTTGGGGAAAAGAGAGAAAGGATGTCAAAGCAAACAACAAAATCAAAGATGAAAGAAAGAGAGAAGGAAGCAGAGATGGATTAGCGAGGAATAAAGTGAATGACAGACGGGGTGATAGTAAAAGAGAAAAGAGAAAATGAGATGATGACATGGGCAGCTCTCCCACCTGCACAGACAGACTGTCTAGCCAACAGACCAATCACTCTCTGAGGAAGCAGCCTCTCACTGGATATCACTGGGCAGACAACACACACACACACACACACACACATACACACACACACACACACACACACACAATCAGAGAGCCCAACTTTGACTAAATCGCCACTGAAATTGAAACGCACTTATTTTCCAGACCATTGCTGAGTGTCTCCGGCTCTGTGATGGGGACCATTTAGCTTGTGTCACTCTCTACCACCTGCTCCAGTACCCAAATACTTTTTACATTTTCTACATTTCCATAGTCTGTAGTCACAGAAGGCGTGAGTGTGGTTCTGTATGATGTTGATAATGGATTCATAAAGTAATAATCCACAACATTTTCATATCCGTTTCACTACTCTCTATTGCTGATAACACAATAGTGATTCAGCCTATAGCCAGTTCATGGAAGCTTTTACATTTACTATTCTAAACACTCGGTGTCTGGTAGGTCTTTCCTGGAAAAGTCCTCTAGTGAACAGGAAGTGATGCATTTTACGTTTCCAGTTTGTTTGGAATCAATAGAAGAAGAACTGGGTAGTTAGCAGTGATAGCCACCATGACTGAACAGACAAAGAAAAGAGCGCCACCTACAGAAACTCAAACTGCATCAACAGAAAATCCAAGGAGAAAGACATCACAGTACTGGACACACTGTTTGATTGACAGGTGATCTCTGGGAAGTGCAGTGCAGAAACACCACAGCAATGAACGCTTAGTGACAAAGATGTCGCCAAAATAAGATACATTTTTAAAAGAAATTTTGGGGTTGCTCATCTCATGTTCTCATTGTCATTCATCACTAAAAGTTCCTTTTACAGGCATAAGGCCTCAAGCAACGTAAACAAAATCTGCTAAATTTCATGAAACATTTTAGATATCTGTGCTTGAACATATTACAACTGTGAATTAGACATTGCAGAGTCTTTGCACACATTTGGCAAGTTTGTGTTAAGTTGTGGTCCGACATGGCAGCATCTGTCAACATTCTTCACATATGGAAATATTGATCAAATAAATCCCATTCTTGCTGCTACTTCAGCCCCGTCAGACATTTTATCCGGGATGGTTGAGATGCAACAGACGACTGGATGCGGTGTTGTAGCTCTCGGTGTTAATGTTGTTGTGTAGCCTTGCCTTTGGTTTTAGCACCTCAGCAGTGAACGCTGTAGTTACAAGCTGTTGTGGGGTGATCTGTTGACTCCCTATAGTCCTGCTTGCTACTACTGTAAAGGGAGGCTGGGGGGCTGGACTAGCGAGGCAAGCTGTGAGGAGGAACGCTAGCTAACCCGGTACAAGCTGTTAACTCCCTAGTCGTGCTAGAGAGCTATACGGTGGCAGCGAGGCAGACTGTAGGGAATGCTGGCTGGGCTGGTACAAGCTGTCATGGGCCGTGCTGTTTACTCCGCAGCCCTGGTGGGGAGCTATACGGCGGCGGTGAGAGGAGCTGGAAGGAAACATAGCCGCGTCGTGTTCTAATATATTTGTACATAAAATGGACCCGGCGCTGGCAGAGGGCCACCGGACTACAGCTCGCTCAGGCAGCAGTTGCTGTGGCTGTGTTAGCGACGCTGTGGTGCAGGCAGGGTTTAGCTCGCCGCTTGTGTTAACCTGCGTGTTGTAAAGTTCTGCCAGGGTGGTAGCGGGTCTGGGGTGCTGCAACATGTTCACGCCACCATCCATCTGTCAGCCCCGGCTCCTAGCACGGCCCCTCTCACCTAATGTAATGTTTTCATTATATTCCTCAATATGGGAGCTATAGCATTTTCTGCGGGGCGGCCAGGCAGGCAGAGAGTAGGCTTGCTTGGAGTATTTGGATGGCTGCAACTTGTTCATATGACCGTCCATCTGTTCCCAACCTGCTGGCCTCACAAGCGGTGGCTGACATTCTGTGAGATGTATGTAAAGGGGAACACATGAAACTCCTTGCTCCTCAAGTGAGACGGTGGTTCAAGCAGTTGATCTAGAGGTGTGTTCGTAGGAAAATAATGATGAACTACCTGGCCAAAGAATAAATTATCGCATATTTTTCATCATTATTAAGACGGTAAAGACAAGAAAGGGGATGAAATGTGATGAAGGTCAGAAGGTGAAACCATACATTAAGGATGTGAATGTCTTTTTCTTAAAGTGAATCTTGATAAGTAGCTTGCAATTCAGTACAGGAAAGATATCTTTGAGCAGGTCAATGATTCAAAACGACTGCACTCATTTTTTATTTGATCTGATACGATCTGATATAATACAGTACAATACAACTCAGTGCCATGAAGAGCAATGCAGAGTTTATTTGTTACAGTGTTATTTTGACTGTGGCCGTGACTCATGTGGTAATCAACATTATCCAGCTGTGAAACAGAAATGTTAAAGGTAGCATGATAATGTCACAAGCATTATATATAGGCAAAATTGACATATAATCATGTATGTTTCTCTGAAGCTTGACAACATAAATTAACTTCTTAACCCACTGCTAGAAATATGAAAATCTTCCATTCCACCCCACTAAAAACAGAAACAAAAACAGAGGGAGAAAGAAAACAATCAGTTTTCATGATATTCACTGTTGAATCGGGTTTCCCGAGTCCAAAGACTGACAATTCGATCTGTTAATGATACAACCCAAGTTTGAATCGGTACGGCTGTTTCTCACATGGCTGGTCTGCCCAACTCCAATCAGATAATCATTACAGCCCGAATTAGGGTGGCCATTTCCATAACACCAAAAAGGAGGACACTTTGCAGGATTCAGTGAAGCCAGGATAAAAACTGAAAAATAATCCCAAACCTATAACACATAATAAGACTCTAGTGTACTCACCACATGAATGTCTATTTGCGATACTTTTGCCCTTTCCTGGCTGCTTCCAAGAGTTTTTTTATTTGCAAGGAATTTCCGGTACATGTCTGTGCACTCAAATGTGAAACTGACACCAATTTGCAGCTCTGCCTTGACACTGTCCACATCCAGACGATTTCTCTCATTTCTCCATGCTGAGGTCATCATTGAAAAGGCATTGCTACATGGGATGGAGAAGATGTAGGCGCTGACCTTCCTCAGATTCACAAGTGGGACATCTGCTTTGGAAAACAGTTTCAGATACCGCTCCTCACTGTGGCAACCTTCCATTTCTGAAGAGCTGAGAATAGCTTCCACCATGCCATATTCCTCATAGAGTCCATCCATATCAATGTCTTTCAGACTGCAGGCCTGGACTGCATCACTGTATTCTTCGTAAGACACAGCAGTTGTGAGGCCAAGCTTTGACACTTTGCTATGAAAGCTGTTCTCAGAGAAGTCATACCTTTCACTCACATATTTCTTGGCTCTTTCATAGAAAACAATAAAATCAGCCTCACATTTCTTAGCCAGATCAGTGGTTAGATGCTTGAGTTTGTTATTCACAGCAAAGCCAAAAAATGTGTCCTTTAGCCTTCTCTCAAGTTTCCCTTTCAGTTCAGTCATTACCTTAAACAAAGAGGTTATGCTAAATAATTTGGTCTCAAGTGCTTCAATGCAGTCTGAGAACACCTTTAGAATATGACTGAGGAAGAGAAAATACATCTCAGATACTTCAATGCCATCCTCTCCAAAGCATTTCCACAAAAACTTGGAGCATTCCTCCTCACCTAGACTCTGAAAGTAGCTGGTCAGGAGTTTCCAATACTTCAGGATTCTGTCAATGGATGGCAGCAGAGACAACCACCTCGTGACAACGTGCCGCAGCAGATTGCATTCCTCCACTTCCACAAACTCGCAGAATTCCTTCAACTGTGCCGTTCTGCTAGCTGAGATGCTAAAATGGCTATAAACCTTAAGCACAACATTTTCAATGTCAACATCCAAGCTGCCTGCTGCATATCTTGCTGCATTGTGCAGAATATGGGCTATATGACGTCAAGAAGCCACATGGCTAATTTGGTTACGTTTATTTAACCAATGAAATACCAGATATTTATTTGACACCGCTTTTAGCCAATAATTTGTTAGACCACAAGTCTTAAGGGAATGTATACTTACTTAGCCTATTTTTTTTTAAATTATTATTATTATTTATTTTTTATTTATTATTTATTTATTATATAAATAGGGATGATCTCAAAAGGAGGACAAATGAGCATCCGGCTCAAGGCTGCGCCGGTAGACGGACACGGTATTTCAAAACCGGACTGTCCAACCTAAAACCGGACGGATGGCCACCCTAGCCCGAATACACACCACTAGTACAGTGTGTGTTTGTGTGTGTATTCCATTCCTAGAGACTGTGTATTGACAACAGTTCATTCATTCAGTGTTAGTAACAGTGTGACCTTTTTGCTGTCTGTTCTGTTGGAGGATTGAGTCTGTCAGTCAAGGTCCAGCTACAGCATTACATGTACTGACACCGGCCTTTTCCCTTCTTCACTTCACCCAAAGCAAGACTACCAGCTCAGCTACGCCAGCGTTTCTGTTCTGTTTGTGTTGGAAGGGTTGGATCAGATACGCAGACATTTACTTCAATGCAGCTGCTCCACTGGCGGCACGTTGCCGGATCTGAAGCGGAGCCGCAACTTTTGAGATACGCATGGCTTCTATTTTTGTTGGACTGCGCAGCTGTTTGTTGCGTATTTGACCCATATAAATGTGTAGAAATGCCAAGATTTTGCTTAGTATAGTATAGTTAGTATAGTTTAGCACCATGTCGATAAGCAAAATTGAGAGTACATAAACCAATGACAATAAATGTTTGAGTAAAACATTTACAAACTAGAAAATGTGCTCAGTAGAGCACAGACCACCATCATGTCTGACAACACCCTGCAAGGAAGTTATGCACCTTTTGGTGATATGCCACGCCCACCACCACGCCCTCTTTTGGCCAATCGACATGAAAAGTTAATCATTTCTTCCTTGGCCCATAACCAACCTTCATATGAAGTTTTGTGCAAATCCGTGCCCAACTTTTTGAGATATCCTGCTAACAGACGGACGGATGGATGGACAAACCACACAGACGCTGGTGAAAACAGCAATACTATCAAAGCTCAGATATGCTACAATGCCTAAATATATAGGAGAGAGGGAAGAGAGCATGTGAATATGCATAAAACCCCAAACCATTTAAACAAATGGATGTCCCAATATTGACTTTGTTTATGTTTTGATTAATTTTGAAATTAATCAAATTAAATTTTTTTCATTACCAAGTTGATTGTCTGTATGTTTACTGTAACAACTGACACCATGTGACAATTGAGTTTTACATTTTGAGGCTGCAAAAGCTCAGGGCTTCAAGAAAGAGTGTGTGTTTGTATGTGTACGGCATGTGTGTGTGCTTGCGTAGGTATGCACATATGTATACTGCTGTGTATACATGATGTGTCACGTGTTTTAGTTGTGTGTGTGTGTGTGTGTGTGTGCTCCTCTAAATATATGTATACATTCTTTAACAGGGCCATCATGCAGAAGGCTGTAACCTGCACCATCCACACTCTGTAATCACCGCTGTTTATCACTGCATAAAAACACACACACACACACACAAACCACTCTTGCTCTCTCTCTCTTCCTTTTTATCCCTCCCTCCCTCACTCTTAAACACACACACACACACACACGTTTATAACTGCTGTCTGTCTGACTGGCTGTGTGATTACTGCCGTCTGGTTTGGGGCTCTTATCAGTGTTGTGACGGAAGTGGCTGACAGGGACACACACCCTCACACACACACACACACACACACAGTCTCACTCTCCCTTGCGCTCTGTCACTTTTTCTTTCTTCCTTGTTCACTTCGGGGTCCGGGCTGTGCTCTGTCCTTCCTCTAGCGGCGGTGTGGCGGCGGTGTAGTGCCGGTGTTGCGGCGGCGTTGCGGCTGTGCCCGCCCCGCCGAGCCTTGTGCCAGTCCAGGAGATTGGCATTAAAGCCAGACATGAGCTCATCGGCCCGGCTGGGCAGACAGCCCATTACAATGCTCAGCAGGGCCCTACCGCAGGGGTGAAAAGAGCTCAATACCTGCTGATTATCTACTCTCTCTCTCTCTGTCTGCGTCTCTCTACGTCTCTCTCTCTCTCTCTCTCTCTCTCTCCCTCTCCCTGCCTCGCTCGCTCTTGCTCTCACTCTGTCTCTTTCTTGCCGCCTGTCTCTGCCGTTCTGCTCTGCTCTTTTTTCTCCCCCTCCTCTCCTTGGCTTCGCTTGTCTGTTCTCCTTTCCTTTCCTTTCTTCTCCTCTCCTTTTCTTTCTTTTCTTTTCTTTTCCTTTCCTTTCTTCTTCTTCTCTTCTCTCCTCTCCTCTTCTCTTCTCTCTAATTTATTCATTCATTAAGTCATTCAGTCCGGTCTCCTCCACCTCAGGCAGTGTCTATCTCTTTCTTGATCTGTCTTTTTCAATCTGTCTCTCTCTTGTTCAGCAGTGAGACAAAAACTGACACACATACACACACACACTGTCATTGTCTGTCTGCTTCTCTCTTACCCTCCTTCTTTCTCTTTCTCTCTTTCTCTCTTTCTCGCTCTCTGTCTCTCTCTCTAATACACACAACTTTTCAGCGAGTGCTGTGGTGTCATTGCAGTGGTGCCTGCGGCAGTAAGAGAGGCAGGGAGGGGTGATGTTGAAATGACAGGGGTGGAAGCTAGGTGTGTGTGTGTGTGTGTGTGTGTGTAGAAATAACAGGGGTGGGAAGCCAGACAGCTGGTGCACCTGTGCGGACAGGATATGACACGGCGGTGCAGCCAGACAAGGGCAGGAAGCAGCAAATATGCTGTGGCATGCCAGACGTTTTTATTGAACGCAGCTTGCTACTCTGCAATCTGACTGTCTGGAGTGGCCTTTCTATTACTTAACGCTCCACTGAAGACGTGTAGCTATAGTTGATGCCTGAGCAAACACTCTTTCACTCTCTCTCTCTCTCTCTCTCTCTCTCCAGCTTTGTCAGCTGGTGAGATGCATTGCGGTTAATTCATGAATCCTATCCAGCCTTGGTATTACGGCTGAGTCATATCCATCTTTTGTTCTGACATTTGGAATGGCATTCAGACATACTGACTCTACACAGAAGTCACGGGGTGTTTCAAGTTATTAGTCTTCCTGAAAATGTTATGCTAGAGCCAAAAATGCATTATCGGCACCTACAAATGCATCCATCACGCGAGTCCCATGGCAGGGGGCTAGACCCACAAGAGGAATTGTTTGGAAAATTCTGCAGTATTAATGCAGGAGAGCTGCTGGTTTTGCTAGAGTTTGTGCAGTGGCTGTAAAGTGCAGCATGTGAATTTACATGTTGTTTTCATGCACTTGGTGCTTTTGCAGCCTCAATCAGCTGTAGCCTGTTTGTGCTAGTTGCTTTATCTTATCTTATTGTCTCTTATCTCATGGTAAATGTTAGTCACTTCCGAGCAAGAAAAATGCCCCATTTAGGATCATATCTGCGCTCTCCTTTTTAAAACTGCACAGTATGATGCACGGCAAATTTCTGCTGAGAGCGTGAATTCTGAGCATTTTCTTAGCCTTGTAGTCTCTTTACAAGAACAGAGCAAATCTGTATAAAGTACAGGATGAAGTAAAGGATGGGATGCTTTCATTTTCCCTGCGTCCTCCTCCATGTTCCCTTGTGGTTTTTGATGAAGACGGGGCGTAATTGATTCAAAGCTTAACTTGTGCCCGGGAGAGGGATTTCGTTTCAGAAGTAATGGAGTGAGAGAGAAGAGAGGAGAGGAGAACTGAAGCAGACACCAGAGAAGTGGAACAGCTTTTTTTTTTTTTCCAGTCCATGCTTGGGATGGCTTGGGGTTTGCTGCATGAAACAGTCCTTTCCTAGCTTTGGCCACAAGATGGCGCTGTGAAGCAGCCTCCCCTTCAGCACCACAAGCTTAGATGGAGAAGTTCTCCTGGGTGTCAAGGGGAGGGGATCAGATTGGGGGGTGGGGGGGTCACCTCCCATTCAGTCTTAATACAGATTCACATTTTCCTGCTTTTTTACTATCGTCCTGATCACGTCCCTGATGTCTGCATGGGCTCATCACAAACATCTCAACCAAACATTTTTAAGCATCTATGGCTGACAAGAAAATATTTTTCATGAAAATATGCTTTTGAGTAAGACTATGTTGCTTTTTATCTGTTACATCATCTGGCTGCTGCATATGCCTGCACTGGTAGTACAAGCAAGAAACCTTTTAAAGTTTGTAATCTTGAAATATGCATATAGACACACATACACACACACACACACAAACACATCACAGTTTCCACTGGCTTCAAAAGAGGCTTGGGTGGCAGAGTCACTAATAGTGCTGGTTTTGTGTATTTGGGTGGTGTTGTTTCCTGTATAAACACCGCCTGCTGTTAGTATTAAAGCAACCCATTCAAGGAAAAATCCTATCATATTTCCCATTTTCCCATCATGAATATATCACATTTTGATCGAAACGGTCACAAAACAAGAAAAACAGTCGTCTGCTGTGAACTAGCTAATATGCAGGAAAACCCTGTGTAAGCAGGAGAGCCCCCCTCCAAAGTTAGGATTCCTAAAATAGACACACGCACATACAGAGCATGCTAAACCTATCAACCTAAAGTTAGTATTCCTCAAATACGCAGAGAGACAGACGTTCCCCAAGCGCGAGAGAGAGAGAGAGAGAGAGTGAGAGAGAGGGACGCTGTGTGTGCAGACTGCAGTCAGGGGGGATGGTAGGGGAGCTGGTAGACTAGAGTGCATTTGGTATTCAGCAGTGCCTAGTATTTATCTGTCTGCTGGCTGTCTGGTCTGGTCTGGTCTGTTAGTGGTGTCACCCTGCCTGCTCCCCGGGGGACTAAATTGACGCTCCAGACAGACTGTGTGTGTGTGTATGTGTGTGTGTGTGTGAGAGAGAGAGAGAAAAAGAGAGAGAGAGAGGGCAAGACAGAGATAAAGAGAGAGAGACCGTGTATGTGTGTGTGTCTGAGTCTGTGTGTGAGTGTGTCTGGAGTGTGTGTGCATGTCGGGACTGTGTGTGTGTGTGTGTGTGTGTGTCTGAGGATGTGAGAGTGACCTCATATCAAGGCAAAAAAAAAATGTTCTTCAGTGTCTCAATTGATATTGCTACTTTAGCTGACAAGACAGCAGCTCCTCAATTTGTTGCTTCAATAAAATTATGACAGCTGTCAGGCGTTTTTAAATTGTGTCAGGGTCATGCGTCTTTTTCTTTTCCCTCCTAAAGTGTCAATTCACTCTTGGAGGAGCAAGGAATTTATTGGAAGTCGTCAAGAAAAATGTTTTTACATGATTGGATGTATAACTTGGCTAGTGATGTGGCACTTGATGCAGGACATCTGTCTTTGCTTTTCCCATTTTGTTATTTTATTTCACAGAGGTTCATTTCCTTGTATTTTTAGTTTTTAGGTGCTGATGTTTTCAGAATGAAAATGGTAAACATAGATTAGATTTTCTCTCATGGACTGCTATCTAAGAATTGTGTTGTTATACATGATTTGGTAGAGAACTGGACAACTGTCTGTAGCCTACTGTTGGTGAGGAGAGTGAAACCTCTGAGCAGAACAGTTGTTCCTGTATCATTCTCTCACTGTCCTACCCTCAGACAAAAGTGAAATATGTTACACTATTATTTTGCTGGAGGACCCCCTGGAACCTCCTCAACGACCGCTGGGGGTCCCCGGACCCCAGCTTGGGCCCCCGCCGGTCTAGAGTGACAGTCAAAGTCTCGCTCTCAGATTTGAACAGCCTAGTTTATTTATAGACTGCAGACGGTCCTGCGCTAGAGTGAGTGTGTGTGTGTTGGGTGGGGGGTGGAGGGGTGGGGTGTTAGTACTATTGGTTAGAGTGAGAGGGGATGTGGGTGTGTGTGTGTGTGGAGGGGTGGAGGGGTGGAGGGGTGGGGGGGGTGGTCTTGCCTCTCTGCTGCACATGTGCTCCTGAACCGCAAGACCAGTGCGGGGGGTCACCTCAAGGTTAGCCCCTTCAAAGAGCCGTCTCCATTGGCTGCGGGCCGCTGTAATGAGGGAGTGAAACTCGAAGCGCTCTCCCCACCCTCCCCACCCTCCCCAAATAACACACCAGACCTACCAGTCCTGTCCCTCCCTCCCCTCTGCCTCTGTTCTCCTCTCCCACAGCCATTGTCAACCATGACCCGGCCGTCTGCTAGCTCTCTGAGTCAGGTCCGTCACCCCCGCCACCCCCCCCCCCCCAACACACACACACACACTTACACACACACACTTACACACACACAACCCCTATCCCATCCTCTCTCACTTGCTGCCTTCAAGTGCTCCTCGTAAGCTCCTATTTCCAAGTTTGGAAGTTGTAAATATGCATCTCATGACACATTCAGGTGCTTTTGGTCAGAAAAAATAACAACGTGGACCCTGTAACAATAGTTGTTGCTTTATTTTAGAAATCAAGTAGCGTAGAGTTACTTTGTACTGCAGCAGTAGAATGAAGAGGAGAAAATGGGCATGAGGCATGTAGTTGATGTTTTAATTTCTTTATTAACCAAAAGTTGTTGTATACATCACCTTTTCTAAGCCATTTAGCCCTCAAGACAAGCCCCTAAATGTCACATTTTGGCAAATCAAGTATCATTTTCCAGCTTTTGCAGTCATATTTCCTACTTTGTTGTGTCGTTCAGCTCTTAACTATGATATTTCCAACAACATTTGAAGCAAAGACCCTAAACTTAACTATCAAGATAGTTCACATCCAGCCTATGGAAACCCTAGTTTGCTTAACGGGAACAGCACTCAATTGTATAAATTATTGGCTAACATTTATGAATAGTCAGCTTGCAGATTAGCCTATAAATGGATTCAGCAGCTAATTAATGCAAGAACCTTCATGAATATTCATTACTGACACCAGACAACACCATACTATGCATTTTCAAAACAGGGGCCCCTGCCAAACAACATTGCTTTTTTTTTTTTTACCAATTTAAAGACATTTCCAGGTCTGACAATGCTATCAGTAGCTTTATAAGACTTTAAACATTATGCCGTTTGGCTAAATCACATACTGTAAGCCTCTTGCAGGAAAAAAAAGATAATGGAGTGAAACAAACAAAATGGAGACCAACATGCAATATGCATGCATGTATCTAGTGTTTGTTTATGTGATCTATGTCTAATTTACGATGAAAACAAAACAATACTCACCATCACCAGTTGAATAGAGTGGCTGACATTATGGAAATTCAGTTACACTAATTTATATTCATTTTATCAGCACAAAATGCAGTTCATACTGCTCTTTTTGCTATTTAAAAAGCTTAATGGTGGGAGCACAACCTGACTTGGGTTTCATAGGTACAATACTCAGTCGGTATTGTACCACTTTGGTGGGTCGCTAAACTTGTAGTACTGACATTTCCGACAGCACTTGAAGGCAGCCTCTCTCTCTCCCTCTGCCTGGCCCGCCTCCGGAGCTTTGTGATTGGAGGGAGCGGCTGTCAGTCTGCGGGTGGGCGGGGCTTCAGTCCGCTGTGTCTGTTCTGCTGTAGTGGAGGAAGGACAACTGTTCTCAGCGGCGGAGGAAGGAACGGAAAAACTGTACAATGCGTTAGCCCGAGGAAACGGCTCATCCCCAAATCTCTTCCTAGCCTGTCTCACTCTCCGAACCGTTCTGAGAGAAATATGGCGTGATAGAAACGAGGAAACTAAGTGCTAAACTGTCGGGATTTACTCGTAGCGGCGGACTCTGCTGCCGCCGCCTGGAAGTTTTTTGTTGTTTTCCCGTCGGGGGGCCCCGACGGTGGCGGCGGCTCTCTCCCCGGAGCGGTGTCCCGGTCTGCCCAGCCCCATGCAAAACCTAACGGCCCCTGGCGGCCCCGGCAACTCCAATGTCACCTGCTCCTGCAACTGCACCGCTTCCCAGCCACAGGGAATGGAGATATGTGAGTAACATAGTTGGCTTTCTGCTGACTGTAAAAACCTGCCAGGACAGTTTGGTGTCTAATCCGTTTTATGTGCACTCTCCGGTGTAACAACAGAAGGACAGCAAATCAGACTTATTTAGCTAGGATGGTAAACCTATTTTGCAGTTAACTCCGCGAGCGGCCGTTTCCTCCCTAACGGAAATTCACGATAGTATTTCTATAATATTCCTATAGGGACTTACAGTGTGTCTGTGCTACTCAATAGTGAGTTTACAGTGACCTTATAGTACTGAATGGTATTTTTTGATTTCGTTTGTTATAACAGTTATATCATTTTGGGAGTTATAGTGTGTCTGCGGCACACAATATTGAGTTTATGGTGACCCTATCATACTTCATGGTATTTTTGACCTCCTATGGTATCCTATAATATTGTTATAGGGACCTATAGTGTGGCTACGGTGCTCAACAGTGAGTTTACAGTGACCTTATCATACTTCATGGTATTTTATTATCTCCTACGGTATCACTATGGTATTTCGACAATATTTGTATTGTAGAGGCATGTAGTTTTGCTGTAATATTTGTACAGTAACCTTCTAAAATGTATTGCAGCTTTTCTATAGTTCTTCTTCACTCGGGCTCTTCCATTTTAAGTTTTGCCACAGCTATTTCTTCCTCACGTCTCAAGTTTCCTGCTTTGCTTTTTGCACAAGTTTCCTGCCATGATGGTTTTATTTTTATTTTTTAACCTTGATTCTGGGAGCTTTAGCCCTAGCCCCGCCTGGCTGTGGATATGCTATGAGGGATCACCACAGAGGGTTAAATAGTTTGCCTGTCAGCGCAGACAGGAAACGCTGGAATGGTATGTTATGTCTGTCTGCCTTCTGAGTAGCCCAGAGAAAAACTATCATTATCAGCTCTGCCCTAATGCTGCTGCCTGCTGGATCCACTGCAGATGTTCCTCTTTATGACTGAAGCAGAGCGCTCAGAAAGCAGACAGACAAGAGGAGCAGAGAGACAAACACGGGCAGGCAGACAGGTAGAAATGCAGAGGCAGACAGAAGCAGGAGGACAGATGGATAGACAGACAGTATACATAACCAGGCTGACAGATATGCAGGCAGACAAAGACAAATAAACAGGGAGACGGCCGGGGAAACGAAGAGACGGATACATAAGCAGACATGCAGACAGGCGGGTAGATTCATAACCAGGCAGCCAGACAAGTACCGACAGAGATATAAACAGAGAGGCAGGCAGGCAGGCAGACAGACAGACAGATCCATAGCCAGACAGGCAAACATATTGACAGGCAGACATGCAGACACACAGACAGACTTACAGACGGACAGACAGACGGACAGAGTTACAGTGATGTGTAATTTCCATTGGGGCTGAGGCCAGGCCTGGGCAACGTGAGGTGAACGCAGGATATTAGATTTAGATTTGGCAGCAGAGCATGGATGCACTGACGCCACATTGTAACCAAGAAGTGTGTGTGTCTGTGTGTGTGTGTGTGTGTGTGTGTGTGTGTGTGTGTGTGTGTGTGTGTATGTCTGGCAGACTGACTGGTGTTCCACCATTCGTTTTCTGTGGCATCATCATGTGTTGCTGGCCAGGAAAAACACACACAGACACACACACATATACTGATACACATACACACACATACCCAGGCATGAAGTCATGCATCCACAGCCGCACACTGTTACAGCAGAGACGCTAATTGGATAATACAGTAGAATTTCATTTATCCAAACCGCCGCAGACTTCTAAACTGACCGGTTTACCAGACGGACATAGAGAACTTAGCAGTGACACAAAAAATTGTGTCAAATGAATGTAATCGTTGATTGATACATGCAGTGAAATGCATTTTTCTTTTCCTGCAAATTGATCTGTGCAGTGTGTCTCAGAATATGTGTGTATCCGTGTTTGATGCTTTTGAATACATGCTGGCCTGGTATTTCCGATGTATTTCCCTCATCTGAATGTCACACTAGTTGGAGGGAGCTCCATTCACAAGTGGTTTGAAATAGCTGTGTCCTACTGTAGTGGCCGTCTGGTTTGAAAAGAGCTCTTGTTTGTCGGCTGTGTTGTCATGCAGACTCGGCAAGGCTGAATAATGTAGCTCATGCTTTGATGATTTCTCTGGCTGAAGAAAAGAGCTACAGTCTGTCTTTTTTTTTTTTAAGCGGAGCGGGCGGTCTCGCTGGTGTATTTCCTCTTTATTCAGAGGGGGAGGAAGATAGAAAGGGGCTACAAACATAGAGGGATCACAGCGCAGACAGTGTCACGGCCAGGAATCGAACCCCGGCCTACACTGGGGGATTCATGTGTAGGGTTTGAAAGACAGAGACTCTTAACATGGCTCTTACTGAGAGTTCGTCTCTAGCTGTTGCTGCGTTTGGATTCATCGTGTAGTGCAGTTATCTCTTCGGTGTGGTGTTACAGAGGCCTGAGGACAAACACCAGTAGATAGTATTATATAGTCTTGTTGTACACTTGTGTAGATTGCATCCTGTAGCCTTGTCCTACAGTGGTGCAGCAGTCTGACAGAAGGAGCTTGGTGTTTTACAGTTTGGTTACTCTGAAGTTTTTCTGGTGACATTTTTTTAGTTGTTTTAAATCTAATTTTGTAGGAACATACTATTTTGTATGAATATAGTCCTTGCATTGTAAACCACCATAGGCTGGTACAGTGCCAAAAATCTCCAGCCTAACAAGTCATTTAATCTAGTATGGACTCTTAATCCTATCTCTTTTAAAGAAGGGGAAAATCTGTCAGTGGTGTCAGATAATTTCACTTGTTTCCAGTGAAAATAAACTCAAGACTTTTCTTGAATCAAGTGACATTATGTTGATGCTGGTGCAGTGGCTTTGCTCAAGATATTGTCACTTGATTCCAGAAGATTCTTGAAGCAAGTCAAACTGCACTGGAAACAAACAAAATTACCTTGTTTAAATTCACCTATCTATAGAAAAATAAGATTTTAGGACTCCACACTAGATTGAATGACTGGCAGTTTTTGCAGTGTAGGTCAGCACAGTAGTTTTTGTTTGTAAGATTGTGACGGCCCTCCTGTTCTATCAGGGCCTGTTTGCGTGTATTTCTCTGTCTGTGTGTCTCTTCCCTCAGGTCCCTGGTAGGCGGAGTTTCTACATTAGTGCAACTGGGAGCACCTGGCCAGTCTCCCAGGAGTATTTAAGATCGGACTGCTCCCCAGTCTGAGGAGGCTCTCTCCCCGATGCAGCATGTTTTGTTTTGGGTTGGCTCTGCTGTTTTGTTAACTTTTAGTTTACACCTCACAACACCTTCTTACGCTATATCTCTCACACATCCACTCAATGACACTACTGATTGTACTGATTGACACATCTCATGCCTTTTTGGTATGGATTTGTTAGTATTTTGTTAATAAACGTGATTCTTTTCTCCGTTAAAACCGTGCATCTCCCTTCTTTGTCATGGCTCACGAGCCGGGTCATGACAAAGATTAACCAACGAAAAAAGCTTGCAAGAAAAAATTAGTTTTGAAATGTGCGTCCCCAGAGAAGGCCTTGAAAGCCGCTGTATGGAATATTACTAGAATATCATTATCATCATCCCAGTGAGGGAACACATTATAACATTGCAGTATACATGAACTTCCGTTTAGCCTCTTGGGAAATGCTTTGGTACATGTGTTAGAGACTTGAGTCGCTGTCTGTGTTTCTGTGTATGTAACAGTTAGCCTGCAGCCGGGGCCAGCCAGCCAGCCAGACGGATGTAAACGGCCTGAGCTGTAATCCTGTGTATGAGTGGTGTTAGTGTGTAGGTGGCAGCAGGGTCATCTGTCAACTACCTCAGGCCAAACACACACACAGCTACTTGTTGACTCTCTCTCTCTCACACACAGACAAGCGCACACATAGGCACATGCACACACATTCACTCTCAGATATATATGCACACACACACAAACACACATACACACAGAGTCACACTCAGGCTCAGCCAATATTTACCCTGCAGTCTCCAGCCAGACAGCCAATCCAATCTCTCTCTAAGCTCTTTGTTGTTTGTTTGGGGTTTGTTTTTTTGCCTCTTTTTTTGTTTGGTTTGTTTGTGGAGGTGTTGTTGATTTGGAATTAGTTTGGTTTTATTTAGTTTATTATTAATGAATTCCAATAATGAGTCTGGAAAAAAAGACTTCAAACTACAAGTCTGAATAGGAGTTCTGGGGCTTTGGGGAGGGGAGTGGCAAACAACCAAATAACAGCATTTTTTTATTATTTATTCTCTTTCTCCCAGACAGATTTCTTTGCGATCAGTGCTCCTGTAATTAATTTCACAGGGAATTTCTAGAGTTGGTTAGTGTCTCTCAATGGAGCCTTGTTTAGGCTGCCACCTCTCCTGAGCTGAAGGGTTATAGCAGCGAACAGTGAGACTGAACTGCAGGGTTAAGAAAGAGCTCCTTGTTTTAAATAGAGGGGGAGCTTGGGGGGGATCCCCAGACCCTGTTTTTACACCATGGAGGTGACCTGGAGTTGCACTGTGCTGGCTGGGTGACTTTAGCTCACGTTGCCCTTTCTGCTACAGTCCCACACTGCAAAAAATATCCATCTCGTCATTTGAAGAAAATGACCGTTTTCTCAATAGCTGTGATCACTGGGCTTTTTATCATCATACTACTCTATGTTATTGCCAACTTTATAATCCACATTGTCCCATTTACTAATCATTACACTGCAGAAATATCCCTATTAGCAAGTCATTTAGTCTAGTATTGAGTATTTCAATCTTAATTTTCTTAAAAAGAATGAGAAAAATGGCAGAAGGGTGAGATAATTTCACTTGTTTCCAGTGCAAATCAACTTTTTGCCAGACTTTAGAATCAAGTGCCATTATCTTGATTCTAGTGAAGTGATTAGCCTTTTTTAAAGATATTGTCGCTTGAAGAAAACTCTGAAACAGGTTTAACTTCTTTGGAAACAAGAGAAATTGTATCACCCCACTGGCAGATTTTTCCACTTGTTTCAGGGAAAACAAGACTTTAAGACTCTACTAGACTGAATGACAATGTTAAGATGTATATGTTTTTGCAGTGCAGCAGCTACAGCGATAAAGTTAGTAGCACTGTCGTGTCGGCCCCGAGCCTGGGAGGGCGATCTCTCTTGGTCTCACAGTGCTCAGCATCACACTACTGTCCAGGTATAACTGTAGGCTGGATCAGGCTGCTTCATGCCATTTTAACAGAAGAGAGCGTGGTTAGGATTTTTCTTTTTTTTTTTTGTTGTTTTTTTGGTCAGGCTTTCTTCTCCTTGACAAAATAATTTTTTCATTAAAATACCTGCTTTCACTCCCTTTATCTCCTGCTTTTTTGTGTTGTGCTGATCAGATCCCTGTTTACTAGTGGATGCGTATCAAGCAGGGCTCGGCCTCCTAGTGTGTTTGTATGGTGTTTTGCCAACCAAATGTCTCATTTCACGAATTTTGTTTTGCTTTTTCGCCTAAATCGGCTTGACCACCATGCAGTGTTTTTCCCAACATTCTTTTCTTGCGGCCGTGCACGTTAGGTTTTTTGGAATCAAACTGACAACCCTTTAAGCTACAAACACTGTGGAAAATGCAGCCCAGAACAGCTCAGTTCAGTTCAGCTGAACAGGTCAAGTTGAGATGCCGACTTAAAAAGTCCAAAGCAGAAAAAAGGTCAATCCTAACATCCTTCCACTTGTCCTAGCAGTGCCACCGTAGCTCAGTGCACCAGCCCCAGCTAGCATTCACATCATCGTCACTGGCTGCTGGGACTCCCTTTGTGTCTAGGTTCTGCACCCCCCGCCCCACGCACACACACACACACACACACCCCAACCCTACCCTGGTTCCCAAAATGCCCTTGGGACCAGGGCAGATTTGTAGTCCTAGTGTGTTTGAAGACAGGCCATCCGTCAAGTGTGTAAGTGTGTGTGTGTGTGTGTGTGTGTGTGTGTGTGTGTGTGTGTTGGGGGAGGTGGGGGGTGGCTAGTTGTCTGCTGTCTCGGTCAACATCTATTTACACTCAGTTTGACTGTCTGAGATGCTAAAGAGCTCCAGTGAATGAATCAGCCCCGCTGTCTGCTCTGCGTCTCATGACTCCAGGTCTCTAGACATGGACGGGACATATTACAGTCAATCAGCGTACTGCGCCTCTAGACAGACAGTGGCAGACAGTACACAAGCACACTATGCTTCCTGCCTTGTAGCCGATTTGTTTTTCCCAGCATTCAGACCAATGAAGTGGCTGGCATGTTTATTACCCTTTGTGAACTCTCTCGTCTTGGTGCATGTCTCGTCTCCTTCCTTACATGAAACAAAGCGGCGATTATTGCTTTGAAATTACAAATGCTGTGTCGCATCGTATGAAACTCAAAAAAAAAATTCAAGCACAAATTCCATGCCGCCCGCTGTTTGTCAGATTTTGGGTAATCCGTTTGTTTATGTGTGCGAGAACACCCAGACAGTAGAATAATGATATGTCTCCTCCAGTGGTGTTCATGTTGGTTTCCTTGGATTTTGGAGAGGCTTAAGTGGTAAAGTTGCCAGTGGGGTAGCATTTGCGTGGGGACGGGGGGGCTTGAGAGGGCTCTCCAAGACCACGCAACAGTCTTTATTGGGGGGAAAATAGTGCTGTTAGATGCCATTTTGAAGCCCTAGTGCAGGAGAGACACATATGGTCAGTCATATGCATGCCAATATGCAAAGAACATTTTTTGACAAATATAATGACACCCTGATGTTCAAACTGTCTTTTACACAGGCAGAGGAAAACACATTGACAGGTCATCTAACATTTAAACTTGCAGTGAATATGGTGGCATCTATCAAGACAAGAGCAGAAGTGGTGGTGTAGGATCATCATGACTTTACACTGACAGTGAACAAGCTGAGAGCTATGTGACATTGTGATTTTTGTTAGTTTATTATTTGGGGTGGCATCGTCCTTAAAACAAAGTATTTATTCCATCACTTTGATAACGGATCACAAAGGGCTCTTATGTATCAACAACCTCTGAGACTGTTGAAATAGGACTAGTTTTACTTGTTAAGTCATAGCAAAATGTAAATAGTTGATGACATTGGAGGTGATTGTAAATCATAAGTCACAGTATTTGAGTGGAATGGTTTTCTTTGTCAGTAGTGTTATTTGTTGAAGTGTCATACATACATAGGGGCCTGCTGTCCCATCAAGAGGTAGTTGAAGGGACTTTGACCCCCTTTCTACCTGACATTAACGTGCATCCTGGGTGATCAGATTGTATTTGGATAGAGTAAAAACTTACAAAAAAAATAGATGTAAATGCACCCAAAATGCATTGAGGATTTGATCACCCAAACCACCTCTGAAGCTGGCCAGAGCCGCTTTTGGCCACGTTAACAACAAAGTGCAAAATGCAATTTTGCACATGGATCCAACCAGGAAGTGCATGCAAATCAAACAGGCAGCAGGCAGCTCGTATAGAAACATACTTGTCAAAATGGATTGTCAGGATACTTGTGGATGGTGGTGGTGACATTCATGGCAATCTGCAGTTTGACAAGGGGAAACACTAATCCAATTTCAGTGTGTATACTGGAGATGTGTTTTAATGTCAGGTGTAAAAGTAATGCGGCTAAATCACATCTAGACACAATCTGGAGAGGAGACGCGTGATAATTCCAGGTGGAAAGGGGGCCTTTGGCCTTAGATTAGTCTTACTGCTCTAACATGTCTGTTGCTTACAGGCCCTGGTGACATGTT
This sequence comes from Centroberyx gerrardi, assembly GCF_048128805.1. NCBI lineage: Eukaryota > Metazoa > Chordata > Actinopteri > Beryciformes > Berycidae > Centroberyx > Centroberyx gerrardi. The sequence goes on from NC_136008.1 coordinate 23,301,576, forward strand.
GCCTCAGATGTCAGAATTAGTGACTGCAGTTTATCTTGTTTTGAGGTATATTGCATGTGTGTACTGGCCAACAGCACAATAACAGTGCAGTGTAGAGTACTGCTGCCTTCTGGAGGAGCCGATTTCAACTAATTTGTTGGAAGTTGACCATTTGATAACGATACACTCATGCTCATATCTGAGCAAGGTTCCTACCTAAAGTTAGTGGTCACCATGGATAATGACATATTTAGCTGTAGTGGTGGATCCCATGCAGCTGAAATTGGATGCATTTCTGGTGTCCTCTTGCTCCCTTCCAGGAGCTTTGAAGCACAGATCCCGTGGCAGCACACATGTCAGATTCAGGATAATCTGTATTTGTTGTATTTTGTAATATTGTATTTTTCATTGTATAAATTTACTAGCAGCATAGAGCAGAATCCTGTATATGTTCCCCCTCAGTGGGTTATTGCCCCCTAAACCAGTTGGTGCCAGGGCTTTAATCCACAGCTGGACATTCATAAAAGTCACCACACATATATTTGGTTGTATTTTTGATGGGGTAATTTTCGACTGAAATGGCCTTTTAATTTTAAATGAGCCTCCAAGTCTCATGTGATTGTTATGTTGACTCTGACTAGGATGTTCAGCTTGTAGCTTTACCACCTCATGTAAAATTCCAGTTTCACATGAGGTGACTGAAAAACTTCCAGGAAGTCAAATCAAGTCAACAGATTTCTAATTTGCATAACCTGTTTTACAATGTTGTAAATTTTGTTATGCCCTAAAGGGTCTTGAATGCAATTGAATATAGCATTTTAAGTCTTAAATTGAGTTTTAGATGTGCTGGAATTGTTGTGATTTCCTGGTGCCTTTTTGCATTATTTTGGGGTAGAAATAAGCCCAGTTATGCTGATCAACAGTCTAATAGTTGTGCAGGTGTTTTCACGTTTATTTCAGTTGCAAAAGTGGTCTTATGTTTAACTTTAACTGACATTAACAAGGTATTAAAAAGTCACATTTGACTAGCAGACACCCTGTAAACAAAACACAATTCTGGGGTTGTGATATGTTCACATTTCTTCAGGAATGTGTGTTTTGGTCACACACATATCCCATTGACTCCTGATAGACCCCCCTGCCTTTCTACTGTCTGACATTATCTCCTGCTTTTTTTCTTTTGCAATGCCCAGATCCCTGATGGCAGAGGGATCCCTCCTATCCCCTATCACCTCGGCTATACTGTCAGTGCCCTTATCAGAGTAGCATAGCGTCTGCCCCCTCGCCACCCCTGTACCAGTCTGTCAAAGGGGGGTAAATCCACAACCCATGCCAGCTGGGCCGCTGGCTGCTCTCTAACAAGGCCTTGCTCTGGATCTGGCCTTATCACAGGAAATTACAAGGATTACACCAGAGACAGAGAAAGAGAGAAAGAGTGGGGGATAGAGAGAGAGAGAGAGAGATGGAGATAGAGAAGAAAGTGTTTGAGAGAAAGACGGTGTGCTTGCAGATTCTCCTGATCTCTGCATTGTATGCACTCAGCCCTGCAGAGGAAATTAAAGATAAAAACAGTCTGGATTTTCCTCTGTAGCCATATAGATTATATAGCAGTAATGTGTGCAGGTAACCTCACAGGTAAAATACAACAGCAGTTAAAGTCATTGGGTATGGACTTCATTTAAAACATTATACCCATGTACCAGAAAGAATAAATGTGTCTGCCCTGCAGTTGTGCTGCATACAGGTGCAGGTAAGGGATGTAACCCAGATGATAGTCGATATAATATCCACAGGGGAGATAGCATTATGTGGGACAGTCTCTGGACAGATACATACATTGTCGTTACATTACTTTTGTACTCTGCCAAAGCACACACAGCTCCAAATTCCTGTAACATATTATTCTGTGGTGAGCTAGTGGTGTCTGTGGGTTATTTTTCTATTTATTTATTTATTTTTTTTACAGTTTAACCCAGTTTAACCTCCCAGCCTGGAGTCAAGTAGTATAGGATGTGTGTGTGGGAGTCAAAAAAGCCTCTGGTTGCCCATATCCTTCTCCTTTTCCTCCCTCTTCTCCTCCCTCGCTCCTCGCTCTTCATTAGCGATTCAGAAGGCTGTCTGATTTTTGGTCCCTCTCCCTCCCCATCCAGACACACAAGTCAGACAGCGGTGTCTGATACCTACCCCCTCTTCCTCCTCCTCCTCCTTCCTCCCTCCCTCCCTCCTCCCCTCGGCAGCCACCAGCTGACCCCAATCAGGCACAGGGCCTGCTCTATTGTCTGGCTGGGGAGAGGGGACACACACACACACACACACACACACACACACACACACACACACACACACATACACACACACTCAGACACAGACAGGGGGTCAGAGGGAGATAGAGGCTGTCTGGTCTGGTCTGGCCTGCCTCTGTGACTCCCAACCCCCAACCATAACACAACATTTTGCATTGGCTCCTCTGTCTGTCTCTCCTCTCCTCTCCTCTCCTCTCCTCATGCAGACTCATTGGAAATCACAGATGTAGCCAACGCTTGTTATGCAAAGTGTTTTGGATTAGCATTGTCTTGCTAACTAAGTTATCAAACGGTGGCGTTGAAATTAATTTGTGCTCTTGTCTGCGTGGTCAACTTTGCAGATGCATGGGATGCACTTTTATTTTTTTAGGAATGAGTAAGACAAAGAGCATCTCCAAACTCTGTTTTTTTGAATGCTCCATGTAATGAACTGACGCTATGACACCAGATTAGTTTGTTTGATTAATGTGCTTCAGTCAAATTTAGGGTGCTATTTTATCATCATGCATTTAATCTCTTGACTCTAGTGCAGTGCCTACTTTACTACAAAGTTCTCCCCAGCCATAATTACAAACTGGTGACTACTGTGCTATCCTGAAACATACAGTCTTGACTGGTGAATCTGATTACTTTGAAAGCATTTCCCGCTTTATTCGGACTATTGTCAACATCTTACCTGTGCCGATCGTAGCATTTCAACTTGCAGAATGGCCATTCCCAAGTCATTATCCTCCAGTCATCTGGCTGGCACAGTTAAGATGGCTGCCATCAAACTTTGAATTATGTTGTCATGGAAATAACTAGTCGGTGATCATACTGGAATTGGTTGTCATGGAAATAACCAATTGATGTGTGAGAGTCAGAAGGCTGAAGAGCCACTAGGACAAATGCATCACTTAACTGAATGTATTTGACTTAATGTTCCAGTGGCCATTTGTGTTCAACGTTCCCACTTGCTGAAGTTCACACACTGACCACACATGAAACCATTCTCATTATGTGAGGTTTTTTTAAGGAGTATAGTGGCTAGGTATTTTCATTCTTTATGACAGAGAGAAAATAGACTGGGAGACAGAGCAGGTTCACTTTCTATCAATCCTACTTCTATGATCTCCACGCACTGTTGTTGGAAGCTAACGTGGCTCCTGGCTAGCGTTGCTAATGATGATTAGGGCTCCTGCTCTGTGCAGCATGGAGATCCTGTGTGAATTATTAATATAGGTCATAGTCACAGCATCCGGCCTGGCCCAGCCCAGTGCCGTCCCAGCGCTATCCCAACACAAGGCCCCTGCTTACCCCTGCTTACCCACAGCCTGCCCCATCTGTCGGCCAGATTAACCCAGCGGATCACCTACACTGAGGTCTGCACCGGGTGAGCCAGTCTTCTTCATGAAGGGCCACATCAAGAACTGTCCATGTCCATGCCATCATGCAACCGATGTTTTTTTCCCCTACAATTTCCACTGGCCAAAAAGTTAGGTTGTCTGATGCCTTACTGTTCCCTCACCCCATTATCAAAATTCAGATAGCAGTATTAGAAAAATGTGTCACCGGCAACCACTTCTCCTAGTCATATTGTTTTTATATAGAAAAATGTCCAGATTTGCGCAACTGCAAAACATTTGAGATATCCTAGCTCATAATAATGATCCCTACCGTAAACATGTTGTCCCACAAATCATGCAGCGCCCCGGGCCATTCATTGACAGCAATTACATTCCCTATTTTGTGTGAGACATAAGTCTTAATGGGAAGAGCTTATAGGTCCTCATAAGAAACTTGCTTCCCATGATGAATTGCATCTATATATGTGTGTGTGGGTGGGCGGATGGGACTGTTCAACATTCACATTTCAACAGCCAAATTGCTTTCCCTCGGTTAATGTGTGACTGTTGCTGCAGTGAATGTCTACTAGTCTGGCTGAATGTCTAGGAGCTGGAGCACAGGGTGTGCGTCAGTGTGTGTGTGTTGGTGTGTGTGCACACCCCTAAACAGAGACAGACATGCCCTCTCAGCTGTTTTTTGTCTGCAGGAGCACGCAGAGAGTCAGACTGTGACTCCAGCTCTCTAGCCAGCAGTGTTATATAGCAGCGAGTTCAGCCTAATTTCAATGCTGTCCGTTTATGCCTTAGAAAGTGCAAACATTTCATTCAGTTTAAACACTCAATTGCAGTGCTTAATTTGTAAATGATGAGGTCCCGGAACACCAAGGGGTCGGTGTTCCCGCGAGTCGCTGTGGAGGGAAAAGGTTCCGGAACATATCAAGACAACAAGCGCATTGGAGGCACGGTGGTGCTCAGTGCAGCCATACAGCTTACTGTAGACCTAACAGCCTAAACATTACTAAATGACTGACTATATGACCTTAGAGCTCCGACTACTGGGGACCTACAACAATATTTGATTATTGCATAGGCTACATAATGCTCATTTTTACAAACCTGCCCTTCAAGTAGTAGACTAAAGATATAACTGCACTGTGCACAACATAAAAATGCCCACATAGGCTACTATGAGACATCCTAATCATACATAAAGGAAACTGCAATGGCTTCAACCATTTACCATAGAAATTTTGGTTCGAGTAGTTACGCATCAATATTCAATACAAATATTTTCAAAGGATATCGATTTTGAATGTAGGAAACAATGTCAGCGAATAATGCAATAAAACGTGTCGTGGCGCAGCTAGAAGTAGACCTAAATGCGACACTCAGCTGGACCACGCTGGTTTTGAAATGCCCACAGTGATGTGGCTTACAGCCCTTCATGTCAACCAATTCTCATGTTATTACCAATTATTTCTGGACACTCAACATAACATGCGCAATTGCCCGCATATTTAACTGTGGGACTTACAGAAAAAAATTAACAAAAAATTTCTGTTTCACAGTCATTTATGCAATTATGAATTTTCATTGTCCCAGCAGAGACCTAATAGATTACAGAATATGCTAACACGTTTACAAACAAAAAAAAATCATGCTTATCGTGTCTAATTTTCCAAAATAGTCCACACAGCGGACATATGGACAGCAAATTCAACTTTTAGCCATGATGCTGTCTGAAGTTTACCATAACACACTCTGCAGAGCAGCTCACTCATGTGTGAAGTGATTACTATGCGCTTGTTGTTACTTTCTAATAGGGTAATCACCTGTCTTCATATGGAAATGAGACAGTTAGGTTTTTCCTTAGGTTTTTCAACTATTGGGAGTATTACATGGCAGACAAAAAAAAACGTTTCATGCCACCAGGTGCCGGGTCCACGCAAATAGGTACCGGAATGCAGGTAGTCCAAAACCGCGAGGTGCCGGATCCTGTTCCGGCAGGATCCGGCACAAATTCAGCACTGCTCAATTGTAAAAAACATCTTACATAAAAACACTTCTCCAATGCTGTCCACTGGATTGGATTGATTGGAAAGCGAAGCCATGATCTTGACCCGACTGCAGCCCGCTGAAAAGAAGGAAGAGAAAGCCACCACCTTCACCATAAACAATAGTGAAAGTATTACTGAAAAGATGGTAACACAAATGTGTGCACGTGTGTGTGTGGAGGTGGGTTTTGTGCAGCAGTTGATATCTCTGCGTCAGACTTGGTCTTTGTGTCGGTAAAAGAGTTTTACCTCGACGAGTCAGGAGCTTCTTTTCATTCTGCCATGTTCGCCTTGAGCTGAACTCCCCAAGAGATATTTCTACTGAGAGAGAGAGAAGAAAAAGAAGAAGAAGAAGGAAGAGGATAGTGTGGGAGGGAGGGGGAGAGTATGAGAGGGAAGGCAAGAAAGATAGGAAAAGAGGGAGGAAGGAGGAGAGAGAAGGAAAGATATGGAGAGGAATAGAGGGAGGAAAGGGGAAGTCAGTCTCTCTCCACTGCTTTCCATGCAGACTCTAGAAAGTGAATTTTCATTAAGATTTCATAAAACACACATGCACACAGTATTCTCTCTCTTTTAATATCTACTTCACCCCAAGCCCTGCTGAAAGAAAGGCACCACGGCCCACACATAACACATCCACACAAGGAGAGAGTTTGATTTGGACAATTTGATTTAACAAAAAAAAGAAAAGAAAAAGACGACAAAATCCCCCGTCAAATCCTCAAAAGATAGACGTCAACATTTCAATGCCAGTCCAGGGAGGGAGGCCGTTGCGGAGGTATTATCGCGGTGTCTGGGTCAGTCTTTTGTGCAGAGTTTTACCTCTTTATGGTGAGTCAGAGGCTGCCTTCCACTCTTCACTATCCTCTCCTCCGTTTGAACCCCCCCCCCCCCCCCCTCACCCCACCCCAGGTCTATTTATACCTCTGTCCCTCCCTCAGCAAGCCTAAAACAGCCTGGCCCTCTCCAAAACACCACCACTACTACATACAAAATGGCTCTTCACTGCTGTTTCCCCCCCTCCTCGCCTTGCCTGCCTGCTTCTGCTTCTTCTTCTTTTGCTTCTTCTCCTTCTTCTTTGTCTTTTCTTTTTTTTTTGTAGTTTCCTCTGTTGTCGGCAGCTGTTGCTCTGCACCGCACCGAAGTTCAGCCTGCGGTCACGGGCAAGTGTTCCAGCAAGGAAAGAAGAAAAGTTTTTTGATAGGAGTTTTCATTTTCTCCCCCCACACATACTTCCCTTTTTCCTTTTTCTTGCAACCCCCCCCCCCCCCCACACACACACACACACACACACACACAACTCCCTTTTTTTCCTTGCCGTCTCTCCCGCTGACGTTGCTTCCTTCTGTGTTTAGTTCTGTCTCTGTCTCTCTCTTCTCTTTATCCCTGTCTCACTTTCGCCATCTTTATCTTTCCTTTTGGTCTCCCTCTGTCTCTTCCTTTCTCTCTCTCTTTTTCTCTGTCTCTCTCTCTCTCTCCTGCCTAATCCTGCCTGCCAGGCATTGCTTCATGGTTGTTAAGCATCTCAACCCGAAGGGGAAAAAGAGTGAGGGAGGGAAGGAGGGAGGAGGCGCTAGTCATCTGGTGAAGCCTATTGAGCAACTTAAGCGTGGTTGTTTTGCTCTGTTGGCTCGGCACAATGAGACCGCATGTGGAAGACATGTTTACACCCCTTCATCAGAGAGATGGAGGGAGTGGGAGAGGAGGAAAAAGAGGAGAGGGGGTGGAGGGAAGGAAGGTGGGAGATACGGAACTGAGAGGGATATACGAACTGAAGTACAGAGAAAAGAGGTGGGACACAGAGAGGAGAGAGAAAGAAGTCATGAGAGAGAAGAGGTAAAATGCAAAGAAGGGAGAGAGAAAGAGATGGATACAGACTGAAAGTGAAAGAGACAGAAGAGTCTGGGATACAATGAAACAGGAGAGAGATAAATGATGAGACAGAGGGATACATAGACTGGAGGAGAGAGAGAAGAGGGTGTGATACATAGAAAGAGTAGAGGACAGAGAAAGACATGAGAGAGAAAGAGAGGGATACTCAGACAAAAATAGAGAGAGAGGGAGGGAGAGAGAGAGAGAGAGATGTGCTGCTTGGTAGAGAGACAGTGAGTATGACAGTGAGTCATAGCAGAATAAAACGCCACGCAAGCATATGCTGCTGTTGAGGAGCCATCTTTTCCAAAATGGAAACCAGTTATGATTTGAGGGCAGAGATGAAAAAGCCAGGCAGATTAAAATGAGTTATTACAAACAGACGGGACCTAATTACACACCAAACAAGGAGGCGATTTTTCTTTTTGATTCTTTCAAGATTTCAGGCTTTTTTTTGTTGTTGTTTTTCCTTTCTTTTCTTTTGAAATGAGTTATGATCAGGGCAGAGATGGAAAGTAACCCATATTATAGTTATTAGTTATTATAGTTTGCCCTCATTACTAAGGTTAGACCAATATGGGTTGTTGAAAGCCTATATCGATACTATTACTTTTGGTTTGAAGCCGCCACTACCTGATACTTTCTTCCAATATTCAATATATTTAAATTTGACCATGCACATTACACATTACAAGTATTCATTGTTTCCCCCAGAATTTCATCCTTGGCAGGGTGGAAAATCCTCTCAAACAACATTTAGACCGTGGGACACTAAAACTCCATTGAAAGCCAGAGTAATAATTACAAAACATACTTGAGTAGAATCCAATCAATATGTCGCATTAGAATCAGGTTAAGGGCTTCCTACTGACAACCAGTCTAGTATTGATCAGTTCTATAATAAATATGTAAACAAACTGCATCACATCCCTCATACTGGTGAACTACTACTACTACTACTACTACTACTCTACACCAACCAGCTTGGTCTTGGATTTCTCCCATTGGTGCCATTACTCCCATTGATCCCATTCATGTCCACCTGAGAGTCATAGTTTCCTGAGTTCCACCCACAGTATTCCCTGCTTGCTATGTTTCACTGATCACAACACCAACAAGAGAGAGAGTTTGCAGCACATATGCAGCATGCAGCCTACGTCTGGGAGGTGTCTGCTACCCCTGCTGATGTTGAAAACCCGCTTTAGAGTTGCATGGTAAATCAGGCTCTCCTGTGGGGGTGAGGTGTGTGTGTGTGTGGGTTGCCTCTTCTGTCAAATGAACATGTGCCAGGAAGCAAACAGACCGACAGACAGACAAAAGCCCACTCGTCTCTTCCTCCTCCTCCTCTCGTCTTTTCTGTTTTGTTCTGTTCTTTTTTCCGCCGCTCTGCTGTTTTGTTGTTCAGTCTCAGAGATGAGACACAAGACGCCACGCTTTGTTGTTTGTCTGCCTTTAACATCTGTCTGCCTTTACCCTGCTCTCCCTCTTATCTCCCACTATCTCTCTTTCTGTTTTTCTATCTCTTTCTCTGCTGTCTCCTTTTGCTTTTTCTGTCCTTTCCTTCTCTTATCTTTGTTCCTGTCTCCTCTCTGTGTCCAATCTCCCTTTCTTTCCCCCTCCTCTCCCTGTCTGATATTCTCTCTACCTTTTCATGAGTCTCTCTCTGTCTCTCTCTCTCTCTCTCTCTCCCCCCTCTCTTTCTCTCTCTCTCTCTCTGTGCCAGTCTGGCAGCTATCTGGTAGCTGTATGTGATGCCAGCTCAACCCCACCTTTTCTTTTCTCTTTTATTTTCTTTTCTTTTCTTTTCTTTTCTTTTCTTCGTTCTGTCCAGCCAGCCCTCAGCATGATTTTAGCCTTTTCTTCAGCAGCAGACAACCTGTTATATTGACCTGTGCAATAATGAATACTGCAGAATAATTTTCATAACCCCCCCCCACCTGCTAAGATGACAAAGATCTATGTGTCTGGATGGCTGGCTGGCTTGCCGCTGGCTGATAGGTGTAGGCAGGGTGAGATGATATGTGTGTGTGTCAGTGTGTGTGTGTGTGTTTGTGTGTGCGCTTTGCTAGCAGTCTACGTTCACATGATGTTGGAGCTGGCTTATTTCATTGTGTGTGCGCATGTGTATGTGTGTCGTCTATCAACTCAATTCCATAACATAACTCAGAGGCAGTATTGCCAAAGCAGTATGCAAGTTTTCCAAAACCAACATACAACAGTTTGTACATGCAAGCCTCACTGTTGGTCTTTATTTGTGTGTTTTTCCATGGGCTGTGTTTGTGTGTGTGTGTGTGTGTGTGTGTGTGTGTGCGTGCTGTTGGCTAATATCCCTCCCCTAATTCTGTCACAGCAGCCCGCTATCACATGTCTGTCTCCTCTGACTGTTAATGATGATGATGATGTTGTGTATGTTAGTGATGAGGCTAACGGAGCCCGTCGTTGCCAGTCATTGTCAAAGCCCTGCTTCCAGGTTAGAGCAGAGTACGCACCCTTCGTACCCCCTCCACCCCCCTAATCTGCTCCAGGTTATTATGGTCTGTCGGACAACATTGTCGCCCTCCCCCTACTGTACCCTTCACTGTCATCACAATGTTTCCATCGTTTGTTGTCTTGCTCGTTTTGCTTGTCGAGGTACTGGTAGGGCTTTGGATCTGGGCTATTGTTGTCTGTTCAGACTGATCGCCTTCACTTTATGTCTTTCAGTCCTTTGCTAATAACACACTGGCAACCATGGTGCCCAGAGATAGTCAACTGGACTGCCCACTCTCCTGTAAAATAATAATTGTAATGATCATTAGCATCTAGCAACTAGATATGGATAAAGAGGTAGTTTTAAGATACAAAGCTGCTCTCAAATGAAAACTTCATCTTTTTTCTTCACCAGATAGTTCGCACACTGGGACAAAATGTTTCTACATTTCTCCTAAAGTTTCCCTAAAAAGGCTAGTTAGCATTGTTGGCATTCCTCATTATAACCAAGGCTTGCAATGAAAAGTCAAGGTACACACTCTGACCCCGACTGACCCTGGTCACACCCCAAACATGAACACAAGTACGCGCACACACACACACACACTCTCACTCTAACCCTGACCCCAGTTTGACCCTCCAGTCTGGTTCAATCACTCAGAGAGAGAGAGTAGTCAGTCTGGGTTTATGGCAGGAGGGGGAGGGGGGGTGTCTAGACGCTATCCTGTCTGTCTGGCTCTGATAATATACACACACACACAGTCACACCTGAGAGACTGCAGGCCAGCTCTGACTACAGGGGAGAGTGTGTGTGTGTTGTTCAGGAGGTGACATGTTGAGCCAGCCATGCGTCCACCATCTCGGTGACTGTGGATGAATACTTTAACACCACTCCCCTCTCTCCTTTACTGCTGTTCATGAATATTACAGCATCGGAATATTCATAATATTAGACTATATTCTAATATTCATGATATATTATCACAAAGCCCTGTGTTTTTTGTCTTCTATGTTCATGTTATATTCATGCGATAGAGATGATATGGCTATGTTAGTCCTTTTTGGAGACCCATGCAAAGTAAGGCTGTATTGCAGGCTCAGCATTGGGTCTCATCGTATCCGCCTACATCAGCAATAACCAAACTTTCTCTGTGTTCAGGCAGAATGTGAAAAACACATTTAGCGGTGGCGCAAATGCATGTAAAGTCAAAGGAAGGAAGGCAAATGGAGCGAGATGGACGCGACTTGAGCAAACATTCGCCTGATGCAATAAAGCAAAAACCAATCAGCTTCAAACAGGACTTTATCCAGGCGCCTGTAAATTTCTCCATTCACCTAATATAAACGTTCCCACTGGTCCTGGAATTTGGAGAGGTGTATTCCAGACAGGGGGAGTCTGGGAATTTGATCACTTCTCTGGGGAAGTTGGGGAATATCAGGGAATTTTACAAATGGGCCCCTCTACAGGAATATTCCAGAATTTGTTTTCCAACTTGTTTCACACATTTGTTGCATTAGATGGCTTTCTGCTCGTGGGAGTTATGAAAAGTCATAGAAAAGTCATGGAATTTTACATCAGGGCCATGGTGGGAACACTGTAGTATTTACAGTGGGTATAAATAAATGTTGGTGACCAATGACTTCTGCACAAAAAGTTTAAGATTCCCCAAAGAAGACATTGGTGGTGCCGGCTGCCATTTCTGGCGCAAGCAGATTAAAATGCAAACATGATAGAATAAAAAATTGAATGCTGAAGCATAGTTTGAAGTAACCTAGATTGTCTCATCAAGAACGATGTCAACCAGATGCACTAGCCATAATGGCTGCTTTCTGTTGTGTCATCAAATATGGTTGCATGTCATCACACTAATTTCGCTGCTTATTTTTCAAGTCAAGTGAACAAACTCATGCGAGTAAAGCCAGGCCAGATTTTGCGTGTCTGAACCTAGAGTTGACGTGGTTTCCCCCGAGTGTCTTAGTACTCAGTGTACTAGAGGTAGCCATCATATACAAGTCCTGCTTTTTAATCCCATTTTGTCTCTCTGGTGAGGCATAGATGGGCTGTCTCATTCCCCTGTGTTGTGAGTGAGAGAAGAAGGGATGGAGAGAGCGAAAGAGGAGAGGAGAGGAGAGAAAAGAGACAGAGCTGTAATTGTTTGTTCTCTTGTTGCCCTGAGTCCCCATAGCATGTCTGGCACCCCTCTCTCTCTGTATGTCAATCTCTCTCTGTGTTTCTCTCTCTCCATCTCTCTCCATCTCTCAGTCACACTCAACCTCCCATCCTCCTCCTCTCCCCCTCCCTCGCTTTTCATCTCTCCCTTCCCTTCCCTTCTTTCTCTTCCTTTCCCTTTCTCTCTCTCTCTCCCTCTCTCCCTCTCTCTCTCTCTCTCCCTCTCCAACTCTTGCCTGACCCCTAGACACCTGTCTAATGGGCTTAGGATCCCAATACAACACACACACACACAGACACACACAGACACACACGCACACACACACACACACACACACACACAGGCCACCTCTCCTCAGGGTTAAGGAGTACTAAACTAGTTCATTTATTTCCATGGAGAGACTGACTGACTGACTGTAGGAGAGAGAGTGGGGGGGGGGGGGGTGTAACTAGGCTGATATCTACTGCATGCTGTGCTCACTCACACACACGTGCACGCTCATACACACACAGACACACTGTGGTCGAGAGAGACTGTTGCTGCCAGGCTGATACCAGCCGTCTAGACGTTGCAGTGCATGTCTCCCAGGGGAGGTAGAGGGGTGTGTGTGTGTGTGAGTGTGTGTATGTGTGTGTGTGCGTGTGTGCATGCACCTCATTTTCTCTCTCTCTCCCTCCATCTCTCCTACCTCTCTCTGTCCCTTCATTACAGAGCAGGACAACTCTCTACTTCTGTTTGTCTGTTCTTCTCTCTCTCCCTCCCTCTAACTGTGCCAGTCGAGGTGTGTGTATGTGTGTGTGCGCTTCTCGCTTCGTCTTTCTCTCCCTCCTTCCCTCCCTCCCTCCTTCTATCTCTCTCTCTGTCTGTGTGTGCGTGCGCTTCTCGCTTCGTCTTTCTCTCCCTCCTTCCCTCCCTCCCTCCCTCCTTCTATCTCTCTCCGTGCCACTGTGTGTGTGTGTGTGTGTGTGTGCGTGCCAGCCAGGTCGCTGCCATGGCGCCCCAGCAGCTCCGGGCCTTGTTGATCACGGCACCGTGCCCAAGGGTTACCATAGCAACGGCAGTGGCAGTAGACAGGGCCGTGTGTGTGTGTGTCTGCATGTCCGTGTGTGTGTGTGTGTGTTAGAGAGGAAGGACAGTGTGTGTGTGTGTCTGTGTCTGTCTGTATGTCTGTCTGTCTCTGCGCCTGTGTGTGTGTGTGTGTGTGTGTGTGTGTGTGTGTGTGTGTGTGTGTGTGTGTGTGTGTGTGGGCCCAGTGTGGTGGGCAGCAGGCTGTGAACTCAGCAGGCCTCTAGCTGGGCTGGAGCTCTCTGGGCAGCAGGAGAAGGACTAGCAAGTCAGAGTAAAGAAAGCCCTCTTTATTTAGCTTGTTCTGTCTCTCTTTTTACTCTGTCTCTTTCTCTCTCTCTGATACACACACATACATATTTTTAAATACAGGCCTATAGCTTATGGACATACAATATGTATGAACTTGGAATTCGCTTGGAACTAGCTACCAACTTAGAATTAGCTTGGAAAGTTTAAGCTGGTGTTCAGGTATTGTGGACAAGAAGACCTACAGGTTGACTGCGTTGGACCAGGCACCAGCACAATGACACAGCCAACTAGTCAGTCAGTCAGTCAGTCAGTCAGTCAGTAAGTGCTGCAGTTCACATTAAAGCGGAGTTTTGATCCCCACACTGACTGAGATGAAGCTCTGGAGTGCAGCAGGAAACAGGAAATGACTGCAGAGAGGAGGAGGTAGAGAGACAGCTGGAGGGTCTGTTCGGCTCAGCTTGGCTAGGTAAAATAAAAAACCTCTAGCTCGCTGCTTCCAAATTTTGTCAAGGTTTTAGTTTTTGGGGAGCGCACAACTCCCAGTCATTTCCGATGAAGATTCCCGTTTTCCTCATGCTGTCGTTTCCTTCTGTTTTCTGCTGTCCTGGTCATCTCCCAGAGCTGTGCCGGGTCAGGCTGTGTTTTTACTGACTGGCCGTCTGTTGCAGCGATTTCATAAACTGCTGCCTTAGCTCTGGGGCTGTTATGCTGCTTGGCTACGAGCTAGGTTTCATAATAACTGAGGCTTGGTCTCTCTAGTCTGATAAAAAAAGGCATTTCCTTTGCTGGTGGGAGTAGCTCTCCTACTCTGAATAGGCAAATAGCTAGTGAGCTCTGCCCTGCGTGCCTGGGCCTCCACTGTCAGCACACATCCATATTCAAACCTGAATCATGCAGCACATTCTCTCATGATTTTACTAGTATACATATAACTATTATTTTGGACACATTTGTTGAGCAAAAGACAGTTCTTTTGCTTAAACTAAACAAGGCAGGCCTGGTATTCACAGAAATATCTAAGTGCTAAGGTCATCAGAGCTCAAATGTTAAGTTAATTGGACAATAATAATGTTAGAGTCTGGAGTTGAGTTGAGTCTGTGGGAGGCAGCTAGTCTCTAGATAGCCATTAGCCTGGTTTCCATTTCAGGGCAAAACAGGGTAAGCCTGTACGTACTCGTTAGTCACATAAGTCAATTTACCCTAAAATGAGCTATGTTTCTTGTTGCCAATAGAAATGAATTAGGAGTTGGGCTATAGCTATAAATTTTGAGTTGGCCCAGGCCCTGGAGGACTATGCTTATGAAACAGACTGTTGCTAAGCCAGCAGGCTATAGTATACAGAGGCAGATAGGCCTACGTGTGTCTGAGATGGGAGGGTACGGCATAGTTAAACTATCACTCTTACAGATAGGTGTTTATCAGATCATAAGGCTTTATATATCTCATTCCTCAGCCCATAAAACTTATCTTTTGTGTCTTGTCTTTAATTATCTTAGTGAGGATACAGCTGACATTAGCCTTGACAGCACTGTACAGCACTCTAGCCTTTATGAATATGACTCTCTAGGTCTAGGCCTTTAACCTGTAACAGGTCCAGGCAAAAAGGTACTATCTGTTTCGCTTATTTTCACTAGCAGTGTGGCTCACTTTGGTGCCATTCAGGTGCCTGGGATATTAATCAAGCTGTGATCCATCATTGAATGAGAGCACCTCAAGTATTTCAAATATGTGCGTCTAGATGGTGTTTTTGCCCAGTTCTGTTCTGTTAGCGGCTGGTGATGTCTGTTTGTCTGCTGTGTGTGTCTGACAGCTTCTTTTCAGTGGCAGGTCAGCTGAACTGTCTGACCTCTCGCTGGCCTCTCCCACTCTCTCTCTCTCTCACTCGCACACACACAAAGGTCAAAGGGCCGTCAGTGGGTCACTGTGTGTGGTTGTGTGTACGTGCCTGTGTGTGTGTGTGTGCGCACACTCTCCAAGCTGTTTACTCTCTCTTTCAGTGTGTGGCTCATTGAATTGGACATCACGATAAGCGAATGTTGTTGCGGCTGTGACTGCTGCTTCTCGCCGACAACAGTCGCTATCATGTTAGCCTTCTACCCTCATGATATGATAAAGGAGAAGATTAAATTCCTTAGTCATCAATTTGTCCACAGTACACACTTTCCTTTCACTTAAATAGAAGAGCCTCTGCAAGGATAATATGGAGCAAGCTAGACATGGCGGTCTCAAGCTCTGATCAAAGTCAGGCCTACTTTACATATAAGCTACACTGAGCTTCTTACACAAACTTAAAGGCATATGAATGTATGTTCTTCAGGTTAAACAACTTTTACATTGTTTTGGTTTTGACTTCTTACAGCGGTGTGCAATTATCAATGACTCGGTGGGTGTTGCCACATTGCGACCAAGAACTTTAAGTATCAGTTTTAATAGACTGTCAGTGTAACATGGACTAAATGGTCATTTTCACATGGGCTAAAATGGCTAGACCATTTTCAAATGTTCTGAATAAACTCAATGGCCTCTCCACACCACACTAAGAAAAAAATTGATGGGGGGGCTGGGTTGGGGGGGGGCTGGCTTGCGATGCAAATTATTCAGCCTGCAGAAGGAATAAGAGTGCTGCAGACGCCGGGCTGATATTGTTTTGACAAGTGGATTACTGTTGTAATAACATCAGACTGGTGTTGGTAATGCAGACTGCTAGCACACACTGTTCCCTGGCCTCTGCAAGATTCAGTCCTGTACACTGTGTTCTGGGAGCGCTCTGAACTGGGTGGATACTGGGGTACAGGCAGGGCTGGCCTCCCTCTCTTCTTTCCTGCCTCGTTTCTCTCTCATTCAGTGTTTCTCTCCATTCTCAGTCCCTCCCTCCCTCCCACTCTTCCTTCCTCCCTTCTCCCCCCCTAACTCCTCCTCCTCTCTTCCTTCCTCCCTGACGTTCAGAGGAAAAGCCAACCACCGCGGCCGTTGTAGTTTTAAGTTGCTGTAACTGTAAAAGCACCCCCGCCTGCACCTCCACTCCACACCCACCTCCTCTGTTGAGCAAAGACAAAGTTACGTGAAGTTATGAGAAAGCAATGAGTCTGGCTTTTTGGTTTGCGTGGCCTTTAAGACGGCAGCGTTGTGTGATATTTATCCGGTATGGTAACAGAAGGGCCTAGTTGACTTGGTTTCCCAGAATGCTGTTTCTCTGAATGTAACCCTCCCTCAGTCCCCTCCCTGTGGCTGCTGTGGTGAACGCAGGCCCAGGCCGGTAGGGGCTGGAGCTCCCAAATGAGAAATTCAGTCTCTTGTCCCGGCACCCAGGCTTATTTAAAACACATTAGTACTCTTATCATGTAGGGACTCACCGGCAATTAGGCCACATGACCCATTTTCCATTTTTTTCGGGTCCTGGCTTATAATATAAGAAACCAGGTGTTAGGGTATCTGAGCGCACCACTCCTTGCCCTCTCGCTAATGGGGTTGAATAGAAAAGTGGTTATGTTGGTTTTCAGAGCGCTGGTTCCCTGAATGTAACTTTACCTCAGCCGCTCTCCCTCGTGGCTTGTTAGGTGAATTATACAAGCCCGGTGCGTTGTTTTTTTTTTCTGAGCACACCATTCCTGCCCTCATATGTGTGGTTAATGACGTTACCAGTGGGTCATTTAGCTTGGCTTCGGTTTTATATCTTCACTCTCAACACCTCGTTCCCTCACTCCTACGTGGTCGATGTAACAAAGTTAGGCTTGCCTCAGTTAAGCACCTCATCCCTTCCGCATTTGGTGGTTCATGTTGTGACGAATAGGCCGTTTAGGGTTGGCTTTAGTTCTTATTTTGTTCTAAACACTCCGTTCCATCCCTCTGTTGTAACAAATGGGTTGGGTTAGGCTGGCTTAGGTTCGTTCTTTTCATTGTAAGCACCCAATTCTTTTCCGTCTTAGATGATAAATGCTGTATTGAATGGGCCATTTAGATTGACTTCTCTTTTTATTTTCATTCCAAAACACCTCATTCTTTCACTTTTACTCCTCATTCAGGGTGTCTGCAGGTCTTGAAAAGGTCTCACGATGTCTTTGAATTAACTAAACTAAACTCAAGGCCTTAAAGGTCTTGAATATAGTTCATTATATCATTTTAAGTCTGAAATTCAGTTTTAGAAGTGTTAAAAATGTTATGGTTCCTTGGTGCGCTGTTTTGCGCTGTCTACAGTTTTTTTTCTTCTCATTTTCACGTTTATTTCAGTTGCAAAACTGGTCTTAATATTAAGACCAGACCTTTATTCTCACTGGCATTAAACAAGTCTTGAAAAGTCTTAAATTTAACTTGATGAAACTTGCAGGCACCCTCTCGGTTGGCTAGTTTGTCTGTAGTTTTTTTTACCTTTGTTCTAGGCGCATTATTGCTGTCCTTTAACATGGGTCGTAAAAGCTGTCTTTCTAGCAAATCAGTTGAAGAAGTGGGTTTCAGTTCTTCGTTTCATTCTCAGCTCCTCCTTTCGATGTGGTTCATGCTGTAAAGGAAAGGTTGTTTAGCTTGTCTGTCTTTGTTATTTTGCTCTAAGCACCTCATTCCTTCACTCTTTGGTGGTTAACGTCGGTTGGTTTGGTTGGCTTAGGTTTCGCTCTTCACAAAATTTTTTTCCCTTCTATGTGGTTGATGTTGGTCGGTTGGGTTGGCTTTCTTCCTCTCAGTCTTACTCCGCCCCTCCCCTGTGGCTCCTGCGGTGGAGGAGAGGCAGGTTTGGGTGGGTTTACGTTTCAGCTCTGACTCTACCCAACCCACCCTAATGCAGATGAATAAGCAGGAGAGGATTACGAAGGCTGGGCTGACTGGGGAAAGGTTGGGTTAAACTGGACTGAACTGGACTGGGCTGGTTTGTGCTAATATGGTTATTTGTGTTTTTGGACATAAACATAATAAAACATAAGCCTTTTGGTGGTTGAATTTATTCAAAGTGTCTTCCAGCATGAGTGCATAGGCTACATTTTTAGAATGAGTGACCCCAGTGGGAATCAAACCCCTAACCCTGGCAGTGTTGCTGCCTTGCTCTACCCATTGATCTCCAGAGCCCATTCATTTCCAATTCCCAGAGATTCCCAACTTCCCGCTTTCCACTCTACTTGTGGCTTTTTTGTGTGTTTGCCTGATCCCATCCCTGTTGTCGATGTATCAAATACTTTACAAGAGCACTGTGGGTAATATACTCAGTAAAAATGTACTGTTTCAGAGCTTTGTGGAGAAACTGTCCACTAGAATTGAGGCATTGTAGCTGAAATAGCTGAGTGTACATTGTGCCATTGTTCTTATGGAGCTGCACATACACACTTGGACATGCACACACACACACACACACACACACACACACACACACACACACACACACACACAGACACACAGACACAAACACATAGAGTGAGTGTCCAGCAGTGAGTAAGGGTGTGAGTCAGAGGTCAGACTGGGTGCCAAGACCAGACAAGGTCAAGACTTCTCCTCAGAACAAACCGAGGACACACAACAAAAGACTCTCAGACAGCAGAGAGTCAGGGAGGGAGCGGAGGAGAGAGAGGAAGGAGGGATACACAGAGAAAGGAAGAAGAAGTAGAGTTGAAGAGAGAGAAAGTGGGAGAGGGGGAAGAACAAAAGAGACAGGGAAAGAATGATGGTGGGCGAGGGAGGAATGCAAGAAGAAAGAGAGATAATTAGAAAGAGAGAGTTAATAAAGGCAGGAAAAGAGTCGGCAGAATGCAGGAAGGGACTTGTGGGAGAAGAAGAGAGGAAGATTGAAGGATGGGTCACAAGAGAAAGGATGGATAGAGGGAGAGACAAAGTGATGGTGGGCCAGAGAGAGATACAAGAAGGGATTGATGGGTAAAAAGAGATGGAGTGGGAGGGAAAGAGAGAAAGAGGAGGAATGAGACAGAGTGAAACAATGAACAAGAGAGGAGAGGCAGACGTGACTGTAAGGCATCGTTCACTGTGTCCCAGTGTTGCCCTTGACCTCCCAGTTCAGCTCTAATGCTGTGTGTGTGTGTGTGTGTGTGCGTGTGTGTGTGTCGGTGTGTATCATTGACTGTTGTCTGTAGAGGCGAAAAACACACCAGTTATTCAGCGTCTTCACAAAGAAACTACTGTATGCTGGGACAGACACCACAGGATCGACACTCATCTTTTCTATGATTTCATGCTATTCTCTCTAAAATCCGTAGACACAGACACACACACACACACACACACGCACATTCACAATGTGACTGGTTGACTGGGAGTTTGACCTGTGCTACCCCCTGCTGGAGAATACATGTCAAGACAGGCTGTCAGGGCAGGCAGGGTATCAGTGGGTCCTTAAAAAGTCTGAAAACTTTAAGCCCTTCAAAAGTGTTAAGATGTCTTAAATACAGCTATTAGAGGTCTATTTTTGTCACCATGCAATGACATGTTTCTCTGCGCTGGATGTCCACTCTTAGATGCATACAGAACAGAGATAGTAGTACAATATGGAAAACACTTTTTTTTTTTTTTTAACTATCTACTAAACACAGTTGGACTTCATGTCCCTGAACAATTAATTTCCTGTCATCCTTCTTCTAACATTGCAAATTTATAGTTTCAGAACGCCGTCATTAGCTGTGTTCAGTCAGAAATAGGCAGCTTTTGCCAGCTTTATTTTGTTTTGTAAATTGGTCTTAAATTCAATTCTAGGGAGCATTAAATTGACTTTGGCTTTCTGAATCCTGCAGATACCCTACCAACACACACGTAGGCCTATCCTATTTGGTGTACAAGTGAACTTTGTAATGTTTTTGATGTGTAGCCTACTTTAGAGAGTTGAAACAGTAATGTGTGTATTTTTTTCCATTTCCCACAGTTTGCATTGATTTCTATCAGACATTCCCATTTCCCTGCCCTTTCCCCCCTAGATTATCACCTGCTTCATTGCGTTGCCCTGATCGAATCCCATCGGTAATAAAACGCACCAACATGTTGCCGGCACCTCCTCGAGCCGCGGCGCCTCCGGAGATGAAACTGCTGTAAATGTTTAATGCTAATCCGCCATCTCTCTTCCTTTCTCTCCGTTTCTGCAGCTGAACTGGAGTTTGTTCAGATCGTCATCATCATCGTGGTGATGACTGTGATGGTGGTGGTGATCATCTGCCTGCTCAACCACTACAAGCTCTCCACCTGGTCCTTCATAACGAGGCAGAGCCAGGCCCGCAGGCACGACCACGCCCTGCAACAGGTCAGTAACACGCTCTGTGTGTGCGAGTGAAAGAGATAAACTTAAATGTATTTTTTTCATTTAGTTGTATTTAGATGCTTTGGCAGTACTATTCATCTAGCAACTGAACTGATAAAGAGTAAAAAAGAGTGCAACTTTGTGCATGTGTGGGTGTATGTGTGTACTGTCTGAGAGAGAGCGATAAACAGTACAATTGTGTGTCTGTGTGTTTCTATGCGTGTGTCCATACATCTGTTCTCACTGACTGTCCCTCCGTTGTGACAGTGACAGTACGTGCCTTTATTTCTGAAGCAGGACAGACGTAGTTAACAAGTTGGTTCCCAGTAAAGCTCCATTGAGCTAAATGAAGCCTTTTATCCCAGTCGGAGTCTCTGTCCCAGTTTCAGCGAGGTAGCAGCCTCGCTC
Source organism: Centroberyx gerrardi (assembly GCF_048128805.1). NCBI lineage: Eukaryota > Metazoa > Chordata > Actinopteri > Beryciformes > Berycidae > Centroberyx > Centroberyx gerrardi. The sequence goes on from NC_136008.1 coordinate 23,322,693, forward strand.
CAGTCTGCAAGGTGAACTTGTTGCATTGGTTTCTTCAGAGCCAGACTCCGGCAGGACCTTGATGTTTAATTCACCACAGTTCCGTCTAGACAGCAGCGGCTCTGCCCCCATACAAACAAGTCATCACACAGAGACAAACACACACACGTAAACATAAGCACATCCCTTTTCACATATGCAAATTCAGCCAAAATGGCACTCACTCAAATGGACTCGGGTATGTGATGCACACAGACTTTTACACACACACACACACACACACACACACACACACACAGAGAGAATCAGAAATGACCGTTTTTATCCAAGAGCAGTTGGATGCTCTGCTTGTCGCCCAGTTTCTGAAGACATAAAGAGAGACGGCGGCTCTTGTCAGCCTGGTCGGGCTATTACAGATTATTTAACATTACATTCAGCTAATAACCTCTCATCTGGTCTCTCGCTCTCTCATCTTGCCTGTCACTCTCCACTGTGCGCAGTCCAATCAAAACAATAATTATGCAAACAAAAGCAGACAAAGCAAGAATGCCGTAAATGTAATATAACAAAGCAACAAGCTGGTGATGCCCAGCAGCACAGACAGTGCAACGAGGAAGAATAGCCAACAGCCTTTGCTCCAAACCCGTAAATAATAAGAAATTATGCCTGTTTGTACCCCCCTTTTCTGTTTGTTTTTTGTTGTTGTCACTAAATGTTCTTGACTGTGCCGTCTGAGAAAAGATCCTGAAGTCAAACGTAGACGAAGGAAAACAGCAATTATTTGATAGTCCTGTTTCTTTGTTGCGGCTTTTATCCTGCCTATTTTTAATACGGGAGCTGTCTGCCTTTTGTTATCCCCCGCTCTAAAACAGGGCAGGATTTTGGTTTGAAGCCATCAGGCTTTTCTCAGCATTTTTGTTTCATCTTTTGTTTCCTAGTTAAGTTATTTTTTGGTTGTTTTTTTTCTCCCCATCCTTTGTGTTTAGGAGGAAAATCTGTATTGTCACTTTTATTGGTCTCACTTTAACATCGCGCCTCAAACATCAGCCCAGATTATCCATAACTACTGTGATTAGTCTCATTCTTTCAGACGTAACTGCAGCAGTAATGATTGTTGTTGATTTTTTAAGGTGACGCTCTCAGTAGAATTGAATCTACACTTGAATCCACCATTGATAATGCTGTGTAAAATGTCAGTATAGTATAATATGCTACTAATACACTAGAAAATTCCAGTAAAGCTTAACCGTAAACCTTACTTTTAAGTTTCAGACAGGTATATAACAAGCTTCCAACCATCCTGGAAGCTAACCCATAAATCTGAACCTTCCTGTTTGTCCCTCCCTGTCTCGGTGTGTAGGATGGGTGTCTGTGGCCTTCGGACAGCGGCTCTCGACAGGGTGCCTCAGAGGTAAGACCGCCGCCGTCTTGACCCCCTGTCAACCTCTCAGCCCGGCCTTCCATCTTCACTGTGCGGGGGCAGGCAGAGCAGGGCTCTAACAGACGGGCTCTTCAGTGTATTGATGATAAAATGCCGCATGTAGCAGCTTTTAGAGACGTTGAGAGCAGGTGTAGAGAAAAAGCAATGGCTATGGAGATGGCAGGTAAAAAGGAAAGAAATTAATGAAAATAACAGAGAAAGGAGACCTCTACCCACTGAGTGATTTCCCCTCTGAGTGATTTCCCTTGCTCTGTCTCCTTAGTTCTTCTCTGTTTCTTACTTTTTCTTTCTTTTCCTAGTTCTCATTCGTACATGAACACTCTATGGTCACAGGAATTTGAGGGCACTAAGACCCTGACCTTTGCACTCCTTTATTTTTGGTTGCTTGTAAATATTTGATGATGCAGGAATTGGCGCTCTGGAGAAGAGCGTCAGCTAAATGCCTAAAGTGTCAGCAAAAATAAGGCAGAAGAAGGGAGAAAAACCAACAGTGGGGTGAACAGAGACAGGAGAGAAAGGAAGGCAGGTGAAGGGTAGTCAGAGGGAGAGAGAGAGGTAGAAGAGGATGGAGGGATGGAGGGAGGAACAGTGGCAACGTTAAACCGCCCTGAGAGACCTGGGAAAAAAAGGAAAAGGCCACGGAGAGACAAACAGAGGGAGACGCAGCGAATGAGTGTGGGTGGCTGATAGATGCAGGGGAGGGAGGGTGTGTGTGTGTGTGTGTGTGTGGTGGGGGGGTGGATGGTTTTTGGTGCGTCATTAATCAGCAACACCTCCCCTGACACTGTCTAGACAGCCGTCTGAGAGCTGCCCTGCTCTGCTCTGCTCCCCTCTATCAGCCATACACCTTTTCTCTTCCTCTCCCTCTCTCTCTCTCTCTCTCTCTCTCTCTCTCAAGCTCTACAGCTCTTTCTGTCTCTCTTCCTCTTTATCTCTTTAGCTCTTTCTCTCTCTCCCTCTCTCAAGCTCTACAGCTCTCTCTTCCTCCCCTTTCTCTTTCTTTCTCTCACTGTGCTTATCTTTCTAGCTCTCCCTCTTCCTCTCTCCATCTCTCTTTCTTTATCTCCCTCTCTTTACCTCCATAGCTCTCTCTTCCTCTCCCTTTCTCTCCATTTTTCTAGGTCTCCCTTTCCCTCTCCTTATCTCTGCAGCCTTTCTTTAATCCTCTTGGTTCCACTCTTCCTTTTTCTCTCTACCTTCTCCTCTCTCTCTCTCTCTCTCTCTCGATCTCAGTTGCCCTGATTGGATCCTCTGCCCCCCCCCCCTGCAGTTTGTTTCCAGTCTGTTGTTCTCTTCATCCAGACTGTCTTGTCAGTGGGGGTCGACTATTAGAGCCACAGCCACTAATTGAAATCGGTTTCCTCTGATAATGACGCCCCGCAATAGAAAAGTGTTGAAATGGACAGAAATGTGAGAAATGAAGAAATGAATCACACGGTCACAGTCTGAAGAGCTAATTGAGGGGAAGAGCTTTGACAAAGGCTCCAGGAACAAGCCGATGTGTTGAATGTTGTGGCGTTTTAGGGGGCAGACAAGAAGCAGCGCTGGGAAGTACTGTTAACACTTTGGATCACAGCTCCCTTTTACCATAATTACAGTGTAATTTGCCAGTAACTAATTGTAGAACAGTTTTGACATGGCTGGCGCTGTTGCCGTCAATAGGCCCATCATTCATCTGACCCTGACTGAATATTTACATTGAATTGGGTTACACTTAGAAAAATAAGCCATTTTTAATTGAGTCAAACCATGACCTGCTATTCAGCACCTTCCGCATTAGTATGACAACAAGGAGCAGTGTTTGTTTCTGTACAATAACCCAATAATTTACCATGTTTTGTTGCTCCTTTGTCATTTTATTGCCAACATATACGCATTGTTAAGTGCAGGGTCAGGTCAAGACAAGTACAAATTAAGGCAATACACTGTTGATTTGTTGATCATAAAATCAAAGTTTTGCCAGCTGAATGCGGCCAATATTGTTGATGTTGACCAACTGCCATAACCTAACCATCTCTGTCATCCTTATTTTTCTTCTCCTCCTCCTCTCTCCTTCCCTCCCTTTCACCTCCATCCTTGTCCCTCCTTCTCCTCTCATCCTCCTTCCTCATTTTCCCTTCCTCGCTCCTTCCCTCCCTCTCCTCCTCCTCTTCCTGTCCTCTCTTCCTCACTCCTCACTTCCTCTCATCTTCTGTCCTGCTCCCTCCTCTCTCTCTCTCCAGGTATTGTACGCTCCCCAGGCCAGGGAGCGCTTCACGGCTCCCTCCTTCATGCAGCGTGACCGGTTCAGCCGCTTCCAGCCCACCTATCCCTACCTGCAGCACCAGATCGACCTGCCGCCCACCATCTCGCTGTCGGACGGCGAGGAGCCCCCCCCTTACCAGGGACCCTGCACCCTGCAGCTCCGCGACCCCGAGCAGCAGATGGAGCTTAACCGCGAGTCGGTGAGGGCCCCGCCCAACCGGACCATCTACGACAGTGACTTGATCGACATGGGAGGAGGCGGGGGCGTGGGAGGAGGAGGAGTGGGAGGGGGAGGCGTAGTGGGAGGAGGAGGCGGAGGAGGAGGCCCGAGGCCGCCTAGCAGTAACTCGGGCATCAGCGCGGCGAACTCCAGCAGCCACGGGCGCATGGAGGGCCCCCCGCCGGCGTACAGCGAGGTGATGGGCCACTACCCCGGCTCGGCGTTCTTTCTACACCAGCACAGCAATAACCAGAGGGCGGGGGGGCCGGGGAGCAGGACGATCCAGCAGCAGAGCCAATCAGAAAGCACAATAGTACCTGCCAAGGCCAAGGACGGCCAACCGGAGGACCTGGTGTGAGGAAAGAGGGGGGGAGGCCGAGCTGTTTCTGCGGAGGCCGCCCACCCCAGACTTGAGTACTGTGTCTCTCCTCCTCACCCCTCTTTTCACTGATCACCTATAAGGAGTGGTCTCTCTGTCGTTCTCTCTCTTTCTCTCTCTCTCTCTGTATCTGTCTATTTCTCTCTCTCCTCTCCTCTCTCCACACTCCCATGCACAAATGAATATCAACCTTAGCTACAACAAAACAAGGAAAGAGAGGAACCAACCGTTTAATTTCTTTTTCCTGTTTCTTTCTGTTATTGTTAATTCAAATAGCTAGCACTGCTGGGGCAAGATGTATGCACTGCGTGGAGAGGGTTTTTCCAGCTTTGTAGCTGTCTTTCTTTTATTTTTAATCTTTCCTTCATATGAGAAAAAATACAATGCTAGCACAGATTGAAATTATTTGCTTTTTGCCCCCTGGGACGCCTCCGTCCCTGGGATCGAGGATATTTCTTTTCATTTCTTTCGGACCGGGATCTGTGCACAAGCGAGAACTGAGAATCGAGGACTAGCGAACACAACAAACAAGAGACTCACAAATCCAAATCTTAGTGCCAAGGTTCACGAGGAAGCAAAACAAAGGGGGAAAAATGACTTGTCTAACATTCAAAACAAACACAAACACAAAAAAAGAAAAGTTATCTAAAAGTTGCACTATCTATTTGTCGTAAAAGAGAAGAGGGAAATGATGCTCTACGTATGTGATGATAATGATGATGATGATGTGTTGTTGTTTTCTTATTTTTTTGTCCTTTTCATGAATGGACTGACTGACTGAACTTTGGCTCCAAAGTTGTTTGAACAGTTGGGAGCAAAAAGTATTATAAGCTTATGTCCTTCCTTTTTTGAAACCGCAAGAAATACTCGTACCCAGCCTACGACATCCCTGTCTGCTTACACCACAGGCACAGTGAGACTTAGTAAGAAAATAACCTTGTACTCCTTCACGTCTGTGTACACTTCAGCCTACTGGGAAAGAAGTCTGCTTCCTAACCAGCCGCTGGGTGGATGAACCATTTCTTACTTCTCTGGTAGTTTCTTACAATATTTAACACCGGTTGGGGATGGGTTTCCCAAACCAGAGTAGGTCTTTCACTCTCTCACATACATGAGAGATGCTTGGCAAGCTCATCTTTTTACCAGACAAAGCTCAAATGCTAAAATGAGACTTAACAGTTTAAGGAGAGCGTAGGTCAACAGAGGGAACAAGAAGTGCTTGATATGAACAATTTCCTTTGGGAAATCTGGTGTGCTAGTTGGTGGAGCCACATAGTGAGTTAACCACAGCCTTGAATGAATGTGTATCTTAAATCGTTAAAACATACGCCTAAATAATTTAATTTATTTTCAGTATCTAGTTTGTGAGGTGGACTTGTCCAAGAATAATATGGGGTGGGATACGACTCCAACACAAAAAGATAACATATCTAATTGTCCATCCAGCAGCCTGGTTACAGCAGATCCTTCTCCTCTCAACTCTGTCCCAACCTCCTAACAGTTCCTATGTTCCCTGCATTGATCTCTCCCTCTCCTGTTACTCCCTCCTCTCCTCAAACCCTTCATCTATACATGCACAGTGCATTCTGCCAACAGTCACATTAAACTAAAATCCACCGCCATGACAACGAAGGAAAAAAAAAAAAAAAACACAAAACAAAAGAAGGCTCAGCTCTCCGTCTTCACGTTCTTAAAGCCACAAAAACGAGACAACACAAAGTGAAGATTCCTGTCTGCATCCGCCAGCACAGTAATCAGGTTTTAATGAAACTGTCTGTGGTCGAAGTCAAGGGCTATGGGAGGGTCCTTTTTGTAAAAACCTTTTTGAAAATCTAGCCTTTTTCTCTGCTCATCGTTGCCTTCTCCTCTGCTCTTGCGCTTTCTCTGTCTGTCTCTCTCTCTCGTTTGCGTTTGAAGCCAGTGCCCCGCCCCCCCGCCCAGCTTTCTAACAGTGTTTACCAGCTGTCTCTCCATCATCCCTCCTTCCATCCGTGTGCAGAAAAAGTGCGTTCAAACGATGCAGAGTCCGCCAAGCCCTTTAAAGTGGAGACTGGAGTGGAGCCCTTGTTTGGCAATGTGCTAGTGCAGTCCTCTCCTCCCCGTGTCTGTGTGTGTGCACATTTGTGTTTGTGTGTGTGTGAGTCAGACCTTTTACCAACACAGAAAAGCACTTAATGTTCCTGCAGGAGCATTGTGTGTGTGTGTGTGTGTGTGTGTGTGTGTGTAGCTGAGTGAATTATTAGCCTACTGCATTGTACGAGTTTTGAGATTCAAGGACATATTAGTTATTTTGCGCTGTCCATATTAACACATCATCAATTAGGCTTTCATTGCCACAATCCACATCACAAGTTGCATTAAAGCTGCACAAGGCCAGACTTTTATATAAAAATACACCCGTCTTATCAGCCTAAATCACTAAGTGGGGCTGCAGTAGAGAAGAAACGAGCGTCCCATCCTCTCTAATTGAGACGCCATAGATTCACCCTATTTGCCCAAATGAAATTCTGGTGTTTGGTATGGGCACTGGTGGGAAATAGAACTTAAGAGTGAAATACAAACTGTCCAGAGAAAGCTGGACTCACCAAGGATGGCTGAACCTCTTCACCACCTCCATCTCCATCACACACATAGAAGAAGAAATTTAGTTCCGTTTACTGCAGCAGTTTACTGTCATAACGATACACGATTTCTAGGTAATGAAGTACAAATTTGAACCGTTATCTCCCGCTGCCACTGGGTGCCGCCAAAGTGTGAAGTCGCCCAGTGCAGCTTTAAGGAATATACTCAAAGTGTCACGTCATGCTGACGCAGCAGAGAGGCCTTAAGTTCCCAGTACACCCTCCGTGACGTGAAGCTGAATTCCAGGTTTAATGCCGTCACACCGCGAGGCCACCTGGAACAGTTCCCGTCAGTAGTCAAGATGGAGAACTAGAGGTAGTGGACAGCAGGATGATGTCATGATGATGGGGGAAAAAAAGTTTCTGTCAGTTTGAGTTTGTTTCTTAGAAGTTCAGAATGAAAGCCTTCCAATTCTTTTAGTATCCGTGTGTGTGTAATGCTGTATGTATGTACGAAGGTATGCATGTATCCCAGGTGTGTGTTTCTGGTCAGTGTGTCCATCTGGCTCTACGGTCGTGTGTGTGTGTGTGTGTGTGTGTGTTACTACATCGCTGCTGCTACCGCCGCTGCTGCTACTATTGTTGCTACTGCTGCTTCTTGTGTCCCCAGTCCGCTTCTCCTTCTGTCCATCCTGTCCCTTCAACTAATAGAAAAATAGAAGGATAGATGCATAGAAATCTTCTCATCTGCAGTCAAAAGCACAAGTATTGAGGCAAAAGTTGGTCTTGTTTTGTTACTCGTGTTTTTATTTTAATGTACTGAACACTGGAGGCATATTAAGACCCATAATCAAAAATGGTTCCTTTGCAACATTTTCATTTTATGTTAGACCCATTTTACTAGATGAGTCAGCGGCCATAAAGAATAACGTTACCTTACTGACCCAACACTTACGCCTTTGACTGTAAGAACCCGCTTCAAATCCGCATTTCTTTCCTCTTTCTTTTCTTCCTTCTTTCTTCTGTTTTCTCGGCTTGTTCTGTCTGCGCGGTCATAGCTTGTAAATGGAGGATATAAAGATGAATTTTATGTTTTCTACAAGGAGGTTTGCATGTTACTATTATGTGAGTAAATAAGGTGCCTAATGTTCATGTTTGAGCAGACCACACCTCAGTCAAATTGCTGCTTGGAATCCTTACAGATGCTTCATCTCGGGTCGACCGACCGTCTGGCAGAATGGAACGGTTTCACAGCCCAAAAATATCCATACAACTGAACCAACTCCATCAGCTCTGTCCCTTTGTAAGCCAATGGACAAACTTTACAACGCTAACATGCTTTTGGGAATCTGGTCCCAGTCTCCAAGAGCTACAGGCTTTTTACATCTAGCTCTTAATTATATATAATAGTGGTCCTGCTGTGGAGAAGACAGAATCAGTCACGTTCAAGTCAAGGTCTAGATAAAACCACAAAACTATACAGGTCCCTTGAAAACAGCACAGAGGTTTGGCAACCGTCGGATGGTTTTTGGCCTCTGCGGGCTCCTGTGGGGACGCCTGGTTCCATGTCAGCAAACCATTGGCTGCCTCTCTGCAAACGGTGACTCAACATTGTAAATTTATAGACCTTAGCTTAGAATTATGGTCGCAACCGGTAAACCGGTAGAAAAGAGCCGATGGGCTCCATTGTGCCAGACGGGAGCAGGCGCTCCAGTAAAGCAACCGAAGCCGTTTCGACCGGTAATTTGACCCGTGTGGAGCAGACATAGGAACCCACTTGCACTCAAAAGCTCCCACCTTCGTTGTGCCTCACTTCCAACGGTGCTTTTTTCAGTAGTCTGTCTTTCTTTATGTTTGTTTGTAAGGTGCTGTATATAACTTGAATATATTATGCACATATCCTACCCAATGGGTAGAAACCACAAAAAAATGTTGTGAATAATGTAATATAATGTATAGACAATATAAGAATTTTAAGAAGGCAGCATCAAATTTGTAAATGCCTACAGTAAAAATGTGCTTTGTCTTTTTTTTAAATGAGAAAACATGGTTTGCAAAGTATGCTTAGAAATATGGTTGCAACACAAATACAAATTACTACTTATAATATTTTGCTATAAATAATAGTCTGTTATGATAAGGATGAAATAACCTCTGGATTAAGGAAGTTGTTGAAAAATTATAAAAATGATAATATCATTCTTTATTGGATTCCTCTTCTAAGAACAACGTTTCACAGTGCTTGCCATCACTTGGGTACTGGCCGGTATTGTTTTGACCACAGTCAGCTAACACGTATATAGTTATATTACACAGATCTTTCAAGAAAACATATTTCATACACGTCAGTTGGAACGGCCTTTACGCCACAACTTCAGCTGGGGAATTTCTCCCCAAAAAGCTCCCAGTTTTCAATTCAACTCGCTTTGTAAGTCGGTGAACTAAAGCAGAACCTTGTTGTGTTGGGAGAGGCATCATATGACCACTGCACATGTGAACCGTCGCCAGTTCCTAAAATGGAAGAATGCATCTATATTCATTGATCTTACAATATTTTAGTTTATTTCAACAGTAGTTTTGTATATCTGCCAAAATATAACACTCAGAATAACGATACTTTACAGTAAAATATTGAGCACACTCACCATCGCTATAGATCTGGCTGAAGATATTACGCTTTGGTTGTGTTAAAACATTTCAGCTACAGTAAAGATGAAGAAGAAGAATTAAGTATTGCAAAGTGTTGTTGAATGGGAAAAAGTCTGAAATATCAAAGGAAAACGGTCATTCCCTTTTGTCAAGATTGGAGAGTTGCACCAGCGTAAAAAGGTGAAATGAGTGGAGGTGAATGATGAATAATGCCGTTAAACAAACTTGTCATTTAACTTTTCTCTATTCTTTTTTATTTTCTACATTACAATGTTATATGTGGCACAGTATATTGGAACAAAAGTCATGTTTAATCTGCAGTCATTTATTTACAGTATGTACTAAAAATAACTCCACTGTACAATAACCGCAGAGCATGTTCATTCTTATCTATAGACGATGTACATAGCAACGCGCCATTTTCTTCAAAGCACCAAATAAGTGGCAGTTGTGTAGTTTTTATTTGGAGAGGTCTCTATTGTAACTCTGGCTGGAGCGCCGACCGGCTCTCCTTCTTCTTATTAGACCTTTTTTTTTTTTATTTTTTTTTTTTTTTATGTTTCCTGCACTAGCTTGAAGAACTAACTTGGGCTCAGACTGATTTTATTTTATTTTCCCCTGCAGCGCGCTCCCTCTTTCCACTTATCAGAAGTCTGTACTCAACTGCTGACAACAAGTAGCTGTTTTTATCGTTCCAGATTTTAATAATAATGATGATAATAATAACAATGATAACGTCTCAACAGTTTGGTATTCTCTCTGTCTTGACAGTTACCATAGGACTGCTTCCATCATGGGTTTTGTAACATCGGTTTGCTTTATTTACAAAATGAATCCTTCTCGTTCCCCCCTCCCCCCCTCTGTGCTCAAATATATATGACTGTATACATACAATACATATACAGTATATATATCTAAACACACGGAGGTAAAATTGTTGTGTATTTTTGCCTCTTTTTATTTAAGCAATTGTGATGTAATAGGTTTTAGGCCTAAGGTCTGTTATTGCAATACTTTTACAGAAAAGAAGAAAAAAAAAATCAAAAAATGTTGCTCTAAGTGCTGTTGTAGTCAAAGATTTTATGCTTGTACTTATGCTGTAGTCAAACTGCAGCGTAATGAATAAAACTTTAAAAGTGATTACTTTGGTCTTTTCCCTGTATTGTGTTTTTTCCCCCTTACTGTTATAGATAATGGGGTTTTCTAATATGAATAGTTGATTCGAGCTTGGCAGCGCCTTAGTGCTGCCACTCAGCTCTTTATCTGATCTCGTTCCACTGACTTACTGATGCAGCCAAATATGATGTGAGGGAGATTTTTGGGGCAGATCAGCAACTTCTCAGACTAGTTAGCCTGGTTTCCCGGCTGCTTGGTGATGCGGGTCGAGGCTCGCTGCACCAACACGATCATTCTGAGCCGATTAATGGGCCGCAACTAAACCAAGAACCTGCTCTGATTTACAGCGGGGAAGACAATTCAAGATTCAGTCGTTTGTTTCTGTATCAAGCAGCTTGTTAGGAATTTACTTTCCAACAGCCTCCAGTCCTGAGCCGCACCGAAAGATGAAAACACCTAATAACGTGCATCATAGCTTCCGGATTGACAGCCAATTTTTTTTTTGAACTGTCAGAGGAAGTGCAGTCTCTGGTGAGCTTTCAGTATGATGCATTATAAAAAATTTAAAGTGTTTCTTCTCAACCTGATGATTTCTTTTCCATGTCTAAGCAGCACTGAAAAGGTCGGAAGAGGGTTACATTAACAATCTTTTTGCCTTGCCTCCTCCCATCTGAGTTTAGCTTAAGCTGAACTTTGTGTGTGTCTGTGTGTTAGGAGTTTTTGGCAAAGCGGCGGGGCCTGGATCCTCTTGAGCCAGGAGCAAATGACTCATTCAGCCCTATAAAGTAATGAAATGCATAAAACATAAGTTACTGTATATTTCAGCGGTAAGACCGGTTTATTTATAGAGAGACCCCATCTGGCAACTTGTCATAACATTCACAGTGGGGTGAAACAAACCTAATGTTCAAAGCACTTAGCCTCACTTACAAGTGCAGAGGGATGTGGGGGAGGGGAGGTGGGGGAGGGGAGGGGGGGGGGGGTACTGGCCCCCGCCCGCCCGCCCCCCCTCTGTCCTCCCCATGAACTTCCCGCTGAAAAAACGCCGGGAGGAGAGGAACCATCCCAACACTGTTTGCGTTATGCCTCTCCTCCCTCACTTTCTTTAAAGTCGACTCGCCTTTTTTTTTTGTTTTTTTTGTTTTTTTTTTTGTAGCTGCCAGATTGGTGATAGCCATGCGGAGCAAATCATGCATACACACCCGTCCCATCAAGCCCGCTCAGAGATAAAAGGGACGCAAAGCAGGGAAGACGCGGCTTCACAGCGCACAGTCGGCCCTGGAGTGTCAACCTCCTTTTTAGGTTTTGAGGGAGAGAGAGAGGGAACACAGACGGGGAGTAGGAAGCCGCTCTCTAGTACACATGCAGTGCTTCTGAAGATGTTTCACATTGCATCAGGAAGCATTCCCTCCCTTTCTCACTCATACTGGTTTTAGGGAAATACGAACCGCGTGAGCTTAGAGAACTAAAGAATACCGCAGATGTTGGAATCATACAGTATCTGACAGTTAAAGATCACTGGGCCTTTCTGGAGACAGTCAGCTTGTTCAACATGCAACTTCTGCTGTCTACACAGACTCATCATGCAAATAGCTGCATTAAAATAGAGAAAGCAAGGCCCTTATAACTAGATGTCAATTCACTTAAACCTAAGCTAAGTCCCTGCATCTAATATTATTGGCCAAAAGAAACTTCCAAAAATGCTTGTATCAACCACATTTCTAGGGACAGAAAGGAACGACTGATGACTGACTAGATATTATTATAATTTGATTAATGTGATAAATTATGACATGCTGTAGGTCACCAAACTGTCAGCTTGGAGGGAACATTGAATGCTGAATGCTCCCTGATGTAAATTTATCTTTTACATGTGGCTTTCAGGAAACTTCTGCTTGAACTTTGCCCTTTAAAAACTCAATTTTAGACTCAATCAAAGTTAGACTCACTTCAGGTCAAATTTAGACTCGCTGAGGTAACGGTAAAGGAGGGATCTGATGTATCATTTAGCTTCATGAACAAACTCTATCAACAAACATGACCTGGTTACAGACTGTTTTGTCAGCTATATTAAAGACGTTTTTAAAGACTTGGCTATAAAACTATTTTTTTTTCTTCGTCCTCTCAGCTGATATCTATGCTGGAAGTTAAGGAAAGGACACGGAGGAGGAAAACAACATTGACTTTGCAGACAATCTGGTCGCCGAGCATTCCTCTCCCCTGACCTGCGTTTCACCTCTCCCCGCCTGGTTTCCCACAGCCATCTTGGCACTCGGCTCGTCTTCGGCCACCGACACACAACCCGACACAGATCATGTTTGCGGCGGAGTGATTTTGGGAACGGCGGCGCTGCTGTGTCCTCTGTGTCACGCTCCCTGTGGGAGAACAGACAGGTGTGTGTGTGAAGGCTTTTGGAAACCGGGCCCCCGGAGAGCCGGACTGTATAAACAGTTGTTCATTAGTTTGGACAGCAGAGGTCAGCGTAGCTCACACTTCCCATCGGGGGCTTGTCAACTCATAACCGCAACATGAAATCATATTTACATACAGATCAGGGAGGATTCATAATGAATGAAGGAGGCAGACTGAGGCACGCTGAGTGTATGACAGCATGTTTGGCATTTCAGCCGGACTGGATGGTACACAGCGGAGGCTGACGGCAAACAGAGGTGTGCAAAGTGTCAAATGTCAAACCATATTTGAGCCTACAGCATCACAAGCATGTGGCATGTTCCTTCAATCAGCGAGGCACCTTCCCTCCTACTGTGCCACCCGCTGCATACCAATGAGTCTGTCCTGGGGGAACAAACATCCAGCGCTGGAACCTCGGCACCCACTGAAAATCCATAATGGAAGCATGTCTGATATAGCACAGGGCACCTCATTAACTATGCAGACAGTTGACCAATCAGAGCATTCAATCATATCTGGGTATGGTTGAGGTCATTAACACCAGGAAGTAGACTGGATATCTAAAACAGTTTGATTCTGTTGAAGGATGAGTTTCTCAAAGGGTGTTGTCCACAGCAATCACAGTTGTAATATTTGAAGTGAACCTTAAATCTGTATGTATATTCATTTTATTCAGTGTAGCAGGTGCTTTTGTGCTACATCTGTATGCATCCATCTTTACTGATCTAAAAATTTTACACTGATCGATGCAGGGCTAGGTGCCATCTTTTGAAACTCGGCAGCCATTGCTGATGCATACGACAATGACTGAATGTACAGATGCAAAACATCTGAATTTAAAATTTCTGTATCACATCTTCTCATGCTTTCCTACACAGTTCTGCACCACATAGTTTTAAACATCAGGTTTTTCCCTTCCTGTGAAAAATTCAGCCTTGGATTGCTGTGATGAATTTCCCAGGGTTAGGATTTAAAAATAACATCTTTGAGAATACAGCACAAGTATTTAGATGATTAGCCTTTTGCTTTATTGAGTCGTGGATTTAACCAGACATCTATTTGAACTTGAGACAGCAACATTTGTCCATTTACCAGTATCAAGGAGAGGACAGCTGGCAACTTTCAGCTAGATTTCCACACTATTTGAATCTGGTGATAATCATTTAAATGTATTACATGATGTGTCTAATGTTTACACATACCGATGCATGTTTACATGTATGACGGACAACTCATCACATGTAAACTGACATGATGATTTTGACTATTTCCACGCCTAGAGCAGCTTTCAAACAATAATCTCACTTTGTCACACCTCAATTTATGCACAATTTTCAGTCAATACATTAGGAGGTACAGACACAAAAATAATGCAATATATTAGCTTTGGCTATCAGATAAAAATACATTAGAAAAAACTGACTTCCTTTCTCCCGACATTATAAAAGACACAAGGTGATACCCAGCCTTCAGAAAGGCTTTGATGGACTAGTACACACAGGTAACTGTGAACTTCAAGTTTTATTTTCTTAGCCACCTAAAGGATCAGCACTCTTCTCTTGCATGCAGTTTCTAGGGCTGCGGTTTTTACACAAGCGAACAGATTTGCTTTTCGACCCATCGGAGCCCAGATCTCTAGATCTTTCCATGGATGTCTGTGAAAGGAAAACATCAGATTCAACACAGCTTCTCCCTAAATAGACAACCTACATAGAGTTGATCACATCCGGGACACAAAGAGTTAAAATCCAGATCGTTTGAGCCTGTCTAGGATGACTGAGCCAGAATGTTGCATTGCCAGGAGTCTGTTAAGCTGCTGTCTAGTCTACACTTAAGAGTGCGTGGTGGTAGGGTTTGGACAATTAGGGATGGTATTTGACACTGAAATAGACAATAAGTGATAACTGAGATGCGTTTAGGTGAAATTTCAGGACAAGGATAGTGCAATCTCTCTCCTCTTTTGAAACAGATTCAGAAAGGCCGTCTGTTACCTGCCCCAGACCCATTCATTACTTGTCGAGACCTTAAAAGGTTCATTTATTCAGAGCCGGCGCCTGTAAACGCGACTCGCTAATCGCTCTTCTTTCTGAAAAATGCTTTTCGCTCAGAGACTTTCTCTTTGGTTTCCTGCAGTTTCTCGGAGAGCTTGTCCTTCGTCTCCTCCATTTTCTCGGAGATGCGCTCTTTCGTTTCCTCCATCCTCTCCGAGAGCAGTTCTTTGGTTTCCTCCATCTTCTCGGAAAACCGCTCCTTTGTCTCCTCCATTTTTTCTGTCAGTTTCTCCTTGGTTTCCTCCATTTTGTCCTGGAAGTAGTCTTTGACCGGCGGCGGTGTGGAGAAGTAGCCGTGCTTGCGGAGATACTGGACAGATAGCGACGTGGCGCCCAGAGTCACAGTGTATCTGGCGGGGGTCGCAATCTGGGTGGAAACAAAGATGATGTTAGACACTGGTTGGTCAACACTGCAAACTGAACGCCTGGATCCAGCACCCTTGAATCGCTTGTTAGCTATACCTACTTTTTAAAATGTATGGTGACTAAGGAAGTGAAACAACTGCAAATTCAGGTGAGCATCAGGCAACAAAAAGATGCTTCAAACTTAAAGAAATCTGACAGCTGGATATTTTCTTGGCAAAATGTTTAGGCCCAGACCGAGGAGTAAACTGAGCAGAAATGTTGAAATAGTAAAATAAAAAACAATGGAGACCGGATTAAATTACCTTGTACATGGCATAGGCAGTGAGGGCGTAGCCGCTGGAAGAGTCTCTCAAAAGGCCGACGACTGACTCTGGAAGACCCATCAGCTCCAGGAACGGCACTACATTCACCCCCCTGAGGGCAACACAAAACAAGAGGAAGGTTCAAACTGGCACACACAATATATTCTCTGTTTGTTTTCTACTTATGCAGCGAAGTGACTGGTAATGCTGTGACACTGCGTTGCATCAGACTGACTCTTACTAACTTTGCTGTGACTGTCCCTTGACTTTTGGGATCAAAAGAAAATGCAAAATGGATTTAAAACAATTAGAGAAAAAAAATATTAAAGCAAAAAATTCTGTACAGACAAAGCAACAAACTCTAACAGTTTGTCTAATTGAATTAGCAACACACAGGATGTAAGTTAACAAATCCTTGAGCCACGAGGGTATCATCACACAAAAAAAAAAAAAACACTGCATCTGCTATATACATAGTATTCTGAGCCATCACCACACGGCCGTCTTGGTAGGAAAATACCAGGTGATTGTAATAAAACAGGTGATTATAATCAAATAACAGCCACAGCCAATGAGCTGTGTATATAGTAATGCACGATATTGGTAGGAAATGCATGTGGCATCATGGGAATACTATGAATAGCAGGAGGTGAAATGGAAAGAAACACAACAAGACTCACTTCATAGCAGCATAGTAGAACGTTCCGAACCAGACGGAGGACGTCACAAGATGCACGGGGATCATCACCTTCCCGTACTGTTTGAACATCTTCTTAAACCTCTGGACCAGACCGATGGACTTGTCCTGCAGGGGGTCCAGCTCCGTGGCGTCACCGTCCCCGGCTTCCGCTTTACGGCTCTGGGTCTCGATCTGGGTGTGAGGAACGGCGCCCGGCTGCGGCTCCTCCTCCGGCGGCTGCTGTTGCTGTTCCCGATGTGGTTTTGGATTTTGCGCTGCCTTGCTGCAGGCCGAGGTGGAGAGCCAGCGCCGGCCCGCAGGCGGCGGCGGGGCCAGGCGGAGGACGCAGCAACAAAACGCTGCCGCCGGGGGTTCGGGGACGGTGACGCCGATCAGCACCGAGCGCACCGCCGCCCACCGCCGCCATGTCGTATGGGATAGGACGCGCTGCATCATCTTCCTCTTCTCCTCCTCCTCTCCTCCTTTCTGCTGCTGTCACTTTCACCTGCAGACCCTGGGTTTGGAATAATAGAAGACATAAACACTGATATACAATTTTATTGAGCACTGATAACATTCTCTTTCACTGATTCACTTTTTGACCCGTTTCAGGTGTAGGGAGCAAACCTTGGAAACCTAACTCTTGCCATGATAAATAAGCATCACAGATTTATTACACATTCTCTAATTGTGATTACTTCTACATAACTGGGGTAATTTCCAGTTAATTAAATATAGTGAAATAAAACTACTCCTTTTGCTGGGGGAATTCAGCCTGCAACATATATCTGAAATAGCTATTTGCCTAACTCATGATAATACCTGAGTAACATATTGAACTTTATATGACTCTGTGACAAAACCAGTGGAGCTCCGACATGTGGGCACTTCAAATCCAGATTAAAATGCAGGCTGTGTGAGGACAAGACATGTAGCTGTGACTTGAAGCCACCGGCGTCCGTATACAGTATTGTCTATCCCAAATGCTGACATTATCTTCATCTTCTGAACATATTTCAGTATTTTTCACATCACTCCAATTCTGGCATCACTTCACTGGTTACCTGTTAGTTTCAGAATTGACTTTGAGGTTGGAAAGCCCTCCCAGAGGAGCGCGGACTGGTACAATCAGTCTTGTTTTATAAATTACTTCTCAAGACCAATTTCTACGTAACCTTGTTTCAGTGTCCTGTTGGTCTTGATTACAAAGCTATTTGTAAACTTTGTTTTTAGAAAAGTGCTATACAAGTGAAGTTACTATTATTATAAAGACATTTTTTAAAACCAGTTACATTGTATCTATGATAAACAGTATTGAAGCCACCAGTTCAGTTGTTCATGAAGGAAGTCACTGAGCAAAACAGACATGCATGGCCCAACTTCCCCTTATTCACTAGATAGATGACAAGTCCTGACATACCTTGTGTTATGATTGCACAACCATAAATGCAGCGCCTGAAACAACAAAGGTGTGAGTGAGAGTTATGCAGCAAGCTGAAATCAAACCACAAATCACAGTGTTGAAGTTCCTTACCACTCCGCTGTAACGGGGAAACAAGAATGAGGCGTGTGTGGACAAAGGTTACAAAACTTCTGACACTCCTACTAGCAGATAGCCAGGGCTAACTTTAGCTAAGAGCTGTGTCAAACTAGCGAGAGATAACCAGAACAAGACAGGAATTTACGTGACTTTCCTTCAAAATAAAAGTGTTACCCAGAAAACAACGCTGCACATGTTCGTCATTAAGGGTCTTATTTTGGAAGTTCTGACGGGAAGTCCAATTTTTTGTTCTGGCTAGCTTGACACTGGCATCTCTCCTAAGCTAATTGACATTGGCCAGTAGTGTCTGGAGGACAGGGAGGAAATCGCTGTTTAGTTCCCCCAGGTTGGCAGGCTAGTTTCCAGAGGGAGGCGGTGGAGAGCCTTTCATCGCATTAAAGAAGACAGTGTTTCTCCTTTTAGAAGCTGGCAGGCGGGCTGAGGCCTGACTCTGAACTGCTGCCAACTTTGCCTTGCTGTCTGACTCCTAACGGCTTGACGTTAGCTAGCTGCTAGCGGACTAACTCAGCTAACGGGCAGACAGAGAAATAAGTGGTCACCATAGAAGTAAAACCTGCTAAAACAGAGGAACAGAAAGCACAAAATACATACGTTGGAAGTTACGGGATGAGGTCCGGATGAAACTGTACTCCTGAGTGCTGACAGCCATGCAAGCCTGCCCCGGCGATGTGTCATTCAAGGACCTCATTTGTCGCTGCAGCAGCGACTGCATGGAGAGCCGCATGTACTCTGCCCGCGCGGTGGGCGATGGGAAATGTAGGGAATGGAGGGTTAAACTGTGACGTGTTCCAAGCGGAGCAAGAAATTCATTTCCCGGCGTGCTTAGCGCAAAGTCCACTTCTTGGAAAGAAATATGAAATTGGCAAGTGGGGTGTTTACACTGTGTTACTGTAAGTGTCCCAGTGGCGACCTTCGAGAGTATCTGTCTTTCATGGGCTGTGAGTGGACCACACACACACACACACACACACGACCCCACCAAATTACAGCAGATATTGATTAGAATCGTGCTAGTTGCTTGGACATTTTTCAACAGTACAAACAACTTAAAGCATACAGACCTTTTCTGCATTACCAGCATTCACAACATACAACCACACAACGTGCCAGCATGCACATACCTACTAGCTGCAATACATGAGCTCTACCAGCAGAGGGCAGACTAATCTCATGCTTGGGAGTAGATGGTTTTCACTCTCACCAAGTAAAGTAAAAAAAAAGAAAAAAGTGTTATATGCGCAAAAATCAATCATCACAAAATTAGTTTTAATCTGTACTCCCGGGATAGGGATAATGATAAGGTTAATATTGAGGTTAATATTAGGATTTGGTTTAAAATCAACCTTTAGTTGAAAATTATGACGAGCTTTGCTAGAAAGTAACAACCAAGGCAAGTGTGAAACTTAATTGATCTCTTAATTGATCTGTCTTGCCCTCCCTCCACAGAGAGGTCAGAGGTCAGGGTCAGCTACAGAGCAGCAGTAGTTGGTAGGGATTCAGTGTCTTGCTCGGTTGAAGAATAGGCTCTCTAACCACTAGGCCACCCCGCCACAGTATGTCTGTGTGTGTGTGTGTGTGTGTGTGTGTGTGTATATGAATCCTTGACTGACCTTCAACAGATTCAACAAGAGAGCAGCGGGTCACAGCACACATCATCCCTCACAGCTGCTTCTCTAGTTACCAGCTCAGCTCACCACTGCAGATGTTAGTAAAGAAAACACTGCAGTTGAAAAACGTGGATTGGTGCATAAGATACAACTATCAGAGAAAACTGTGATAGACAAGGAGTCTTCATTAGTCTAACCCTATTCAGTTTGCGCTTGGACAACTAACTGTCTGACAAACATGTAGTACAGTAGTGTTGGTGAAAAGTTTGAACAAACCATTTGTATCATGTGACACTACAACTCCATTACTAAATAAATTCCTTTGGGTGAAGTGGCAGCTTGCCTTCGCTGGGTAAATGGGGTAAATACTGCTGTACAGGACAGGTACTGCTCTACAGAGTCTGTGCTTTATACTGTATGTTAAATAATGAGAGATGAATATTGGTCCATCCAGCTTGAGTGCATACCTGCACCTACAGCGTCTCTGTTGTTTGTCCGCCTCTCTGCTGAGTGGGCTGGTTCAAACCGGTGGGGTCAGTTGTCCCATTAGTACCTGTAGCTGCTGGTGCAATGCAGGTTTCTGAACTGCAACAAGTTTCTGTGTAGGCACTCGCCCTAAATAGCACAACAGATCCTGTTTTTTGTTGTGAAAAAAACAGAAATATCATGCAAACATATATAAACTTTCAAACAAAGAGTATTGGTCCAGGCAGGTCTAGGGCTGTAAAATCACTCAGGAGGGTGGAGTGAAGTTTTGCACGCAACTAACTTGTGTACACACAGCATGTAGACTTGCACTGCAACGGACAAAGTGGAGGAGCAGCAGGCTTTATTTACCATACAACATAAACAAGAGCATAACAAACCGCCTCAGTACACACATTTACATTGTTGTGCGGTGTGAAAGTGATGTATTGTGCATTTGCTATTCAGCAGAGGTGTTACATTTCTCAGTAGCAGTATCATCTATCACATTCAACTTCACAACATGGCATCTATAACATAATCACAAACAGTAGTGGAGTGGTGTTGAATCTCAGTCACAGAATCGTATAGCCAGAGGTTAGAGAGGCCAGCTTGTGACTGGAAGGTCGCCAGTTTGACTCCTCAGACAAACTGGGAAAACCGGGGTGGAGGTGATGGATGGGAAGCGCTTTCTCCCTCCAAGGTTAAGGTCGGTGGAGCTGCACAGTTGGCACTAACAGAAGAAATCTGTGGTTGTACTGGTCAGCTCCCAGGTGTGGATGTGTGTAATAGTATGATGTGAAGCAGAAAATCAGTGAAAAAGAAAAAGTGGACTCAGTCAACTTTCCTTGGGGGAATAAAGATGAAAAACGGGTGAAAAAAGATGTTTGATAATGTGTTACGTCATGCACCTTTGTCCCTTGTCCTGACATGGTCTATGTATTAGAAGCGCTATGAGTATTTTGTACACTAGCTATTATGTGGAGCACAATCCAGGAAGGCCTTAGTATAAGTATCAGGCCTTGGTAATCATTCTTAAGAAAGCTTTGTGCTCATAGAAGATTACGCCTTTTTTTCCATTATTGTTGACAAGCTCCATTAGCAAGAGTCACACTGGATATGAAGCCTTTTTTCTTTACACTGTGGCAAGAATATCCAGTGACAAGTACATTGGAACAAGAATGTCCGATGAACACAGACTCTCTGTAGAGAATGGAAACCTAACTTTTATATGGTGAAATCAAGCAAACATTTCTAAAACAAACTTCAACCAATATTTCATTTTGGTTGAACTTTTTAGCATGCAATCAACCAATCAACCACCAATATTACCAATATCCGTAGTGGCATGACTTAATTGCTTTCATGTTGAAAATCTATATTGTATTCTACATGGTGTTGCTGGAAAAGAGCAAACATGCTTAGTCAACCTTCCCTGGATAAATAAAGGGAAAAAACCCTACTCCGAACACTTATTTATTAAGTATGCAATACACATTATACTCGCATCTTTTCAATTCATTCTTTTATATGTTTTTCCGTTTTGGCTGCAGTTATCGGTTTACAGCTATTCCTACCAAGAACCAGAAAAAAACGAACCCTAACCATTAGTGGCAGCTGGGGTTTCTTGGAGCCTTTAGCAGCAACTGAAGACGGGTGATAAACGACAAACTCACAAATCTAAAAATTGAAAATAGCTGATGTGAAATGTCTATTTTAACAACCTCAAACAACTTTATAAAGTTTGAGGCTGTGTTACGTGTGACATGATAGTGTACTCAAGGTTCAGCAGCACGCAGACAGTGAAGTACAACAGGATTAATATGAGTCTGTCAAGCATCATCACTCCCTTCACACACACAGGCTGCCTAGAATAGATAACTCAAGTTTACCATTTGCTATGAAGTGGCTATATTCAACAGTTGAGATGGATTATGGATTTATTTAGACCTTTAGCTGGGATGTGTCTTCATGCTATGATGACATGTCAGGCACTGTGTGTTACATTACATGTTCACAGATTTTATGTAAAAGGTAACATCAGCCAAGCGATGTGAACAAAATACGTTTTCTTTGTTGTTTTTCTTTTTATTTCCTTATGCATTAGAGAAAGCCATTCAGGCTGTACACATTTAACAGTAACCATTATATAAGTGTTACACTAACCCTGAGGATGCTCTGTACTGCAGATTGTTCACATTGGAGATAGAGAAACAAACAGCTGAGTGGACCCATTAGTACAATTATTGACAGAGAAAGACACTGACAAACAGGCAGGCAGGCAGATAATCAGACAGATAAGGTGAAGGCTAGGTATAGACAGTGTACAGCTACAGACAGTAAGTCAGACACAATCCATTAGCAGCGATAGGGGAGATGAAGGACAGACAGGCAGGTAGACATACAAGCATCAGACAGACAGTCGACTGGACAGCTTTTCTATTAGATAAGTTCTATTAAACAAGCCATCAGGCTGTTTTGTTGAAGTTTAGCTTGTGTATGTTGCGTTCACTGCCTGCTCCTCATTCATACACAAACCAAACATAGACAGTTCAGGTCCAAGCCTGATTACTGTAACATTGATGCATTCAGATGCATGATGGGTTTATGTTCTGTTTTACTTTTGTATCCATTCTGAGGAAGACCCACACAACCAAGAAATCAATAAATTAAACATTGTGCAAGGGAACATTTTTCCTAAAAGACTCAATCCTCTTCACCTTGTTCTGCATACACACTGTAGGTTTTTCTGATCAGATCCTCTTGAGGCTGGAGCAACACTACAGCAGAAGTGCAGCAAGCATGTTAAATGTGGGATGTATGAAGACCGGACCCGACCTCGTGATACAAGGATGACAGTTGTTTTTTAGTGCTAAAGATCGGCTGAGCATCATGGGTGCATCATTTTAATTTCATGCTTATTAATTTGTCATGCCAGCTTTATTTGGATGAGATCCTCCACTATGTACCATATGAATGTTTGAATGCGAGGCTCAATGCTCCACTTGTTTCAGCTCTTCCATCATGATGAACTTGAACCACTCAGCTGAATGAACACATGCTTTTCTCTGCCTCTCTGAAGCCTGACTGATTGATTTCCTGTGTTATATAGGCTGTTATATACTTTTTTGTGTCTGCCTTACTTCTCAATGACAGCAGGAATCCTGCAGCTTGCACAATAATCTAAATAAGTTTAACAACTGTTAGCATTCCTTGCCATTTGGTCGTATATCAAATTGGCACCCAGTTGTTGTCTGGGATGCCTCAGTGCATTTTGAAACAGAAGCACATAATTGTTTTTCACCCACTGAGCTTTGTTACGTGCAGCAACATGTAGCTGATCCACTTTTGTTAGAAGCTTACTTGCACAGCATTGGTTCAAGGTTAACCCCAGACAAAAATAAGGCAAAAGAATAGTGTGTAGCATTGAAAAGAGCAATAATTGAGGGTTAAGTAATAGATGACAAATACTGTGCTGGCCTCAGCTATGGCTGACGCAGTTGTGTGTCTGATGACTAGCAATGAATACGACCACCAAGGCTATATAAACAGGTGTAGGAAGAACCGCTGGCTTCCCTCCCTCAACCCCAGCTGTTACTTCTTATGAATGATACATAACAAGACCAGGAGAGCCCGAGTTTCACCTGGTATTTCACTAATTGGCATCAAGCTCTCAGTATGTACGATCTCTCCAGTATTACACTAACTTCTACTGAAAGCTTGGATAAACGAATGAGATTCATTCAATGACATAACAAGCGTTATTCATGCACGATCACTTCTGATTTATTTCTCCTCACCATAAAACTGACCTTTCACCCCGGCTGCAGCCCTGTCTGGGTGAGCCATGGCTTCAGTCGGTGTGGGAAGCGCGGTGCAGTGTGTTTGCTCTTAATTGCGGTTCCCTTCTCTCCTCTTCACACTGTCCTCTCCCCTCGCTCCTTTCACCCGCACTTTGCCGTCAGTACAGAATCAGCGGAAACTGCAGCAACAGCTTCCCTCTGAGACTTTAAGACCTGAACAGGTCTTTTAACCCTCCCTGCTGGAATGAAGCACTCTTAAACCTTTTCATTTTCTGCTAAAATATAAATGGAAATTGCCTTTTTAGGTTTGCCGGTGAGATCCAGAGTAGAGGCGGAGGGTTGGGGGGAGGTAGTAGCAGATTTAACTGAAAAACAAAAGATTTGCCACTTCATTAAATTGAAGAGTTTTCTGTCTCTCGCCTCTCGTCATTCAGCTTCGTGCCTACTGACGTGGAACGAGCGATGGATTGATTTAGAAGGGTGTTTTTCTCCCTGAAAGCCTCTTGAATGTGGTCCTGACATGCAACAGTTGAGTGGAGGAATCCAGTCAGTCATCCTTACTCGCTACTCTTGCTTCTGCTATGTATTTTGCTCTCTTTCCACCGCTTTGATCCATAAGTGGTGATCTCACACGGTATTTATGCATCGTTTGTTGTGCGATCTGTGCATTAAATGGTGTTTTATGTCTTATGTGTTTTATGTTTTATTATGTTTGTTGTTTTTTTTTAACCCTGGCTGCAATCTAATTTCCCCTAGAGGGCCAATAAAGATCGACCTGACTTGACTTGACTTGACGAGTCGATTCATGGACTGAAAACCCGAGCAGCTACTCCTCCATATTACCCACACACAAGTTATGGCCCATGATGACAAATGAATCCATTCATGTCTTCAAGTTTAGCAACTTTGGTAACTTTTAATGTTCCCTCTTACAGCTCGTGTTATTATTTTGCTAAACCTTTGGCTTGAAAGTAATATCAGCTTTAGAATTCCCCATGTTCCCTAATGTTAACCTGCAACAATTGGTAGAGGTGGAGACGTTAAAACTTTGATGTTGTGATTCAGCGTGAGAGAGAAGAGAGAAGAGAAGATTAGCTTTTATGACTCACTAACTGAACACTTAGAAAAAAGCATGAAGGAGTCCATTTTGCTATTAGACAATTTCAGTCTCTTCAGTGGGACTTTGGAGTTTGCTAGTTGCAAAAAATAAACAGGGATTTATGTGAGTGTTGGCTGGAGATTGCAGTCACATCTCCTTCAGCTAATTGCCACTCAAACTGATCAAACGTGGTTAATGTAGCGTCCCGGAGGAAACACTTTGATGGGAGTTTATTCTGGAAAATTGAATTTGTTGGAACCTGAACAGGGAAAGTGGCATTTCGAGACATAGGTGGGTGTGCATGACAAACACACACACACACACACACACACATATGCAGAAGGTATTAACAGAACTCGCAGATAAATTCAAAAATCCCTGTCGTGTCACTGGAAGGTTTGGATCTAACGCTTTATCCACCAGGGTCTTTCATTGTACAAAGGTCCAGCCTCGCCTCCTGCTGCTGTTTGTGATTACAAATGATGAGCAGAGTGTGTGGGTGCAGTTATCCAGGCCAGGGACACTTATTCAATACAGCTTTCTTAAAAACTTGAAGTGGGGAGGGGGAGTAGAGGAAACAAGTAGAGTGCACTAGAGTACAGCTGAATAGAATATCCCAAAGGGCAACGTACAGTATCTTTCAGTGATCAATAAACAAGATGCCATAAATCAGGTGTCTCAAAAGACTGGGCTTAATCAATTTGGAGGAAGCAATTGCGAGGACAAAGCCTTCGATTGATCAGCGCGCGAAGCATGCTTCCCTATCTGTGAATGTCATCCTTTGTCATCCTGACTCCCAGTGTCATGCAGCACGCCACCAGGCAAACGTCTCCTGGTTATTTACTGCTACAATGTGACATTTGTTTGTATTCAAGGGGATTGTTGTGTAAGGAAGCAGCGCGTTGTGTTCTGGACTGAATGTCAACCCCAGGCTGGGATTCAAATGTCTCGTAAAGATCTTGAGACTCGTTCAAGGCGTCGCATGCAAAGAGGGGCTTCTTGTAGCTTAGCCCGCAGCCAGTGGGAATGTGACTGAATGTGACAAAACACGTTAGGAGGACAGAGGGAGTTTGCAGCTATCGATAATGGTTGCGTTGTGTTAAAGAGGTCATCCTGTGGGCAATGCAAATATTTATTGGAGACGCTGACACTCATGTTCGGGGCAAATATGACCAGTGCAAAGAGCAACAATATTCTGCATCGAGTATATGAAGAGGAAGTAGCACAAAAAGAAGAGATCCTTCACGCCGTTCCACACTGGATGAATGGGATTAGTGAAAAAAAAAAAAAAAAAAAGTTCCAGCCCTTAGCTATGCTGCTATCAACTAAATGGTTCAGTTGGGAAAATATGAGAATGGCGCAACAAGAATGCAAAACCGATTCGCATGAAATAGTGCAGAGTTAATGTGACTGTTTTTTTGCAAGCTAATTAATGCTAATTAACATCCTCCGCTGCTTTGTGCTTGCATTTTTCAACCTCTGTTATTGCATGTGAGAGATAAACAACAGGCGTGTGTGTGTGCGTGTGTGTGTGTGTGTGTGTGTGCAGCGACCAGAGGATGTAGAGGATGCAACCGAACGCTAAATACAGCCGGTTCCTTCTGAGACTCAGTCGCTTTCAACAGGCGGCTTGTGCCTTAATTTGCTCATGCCGCGACACAAAGGCAGAGAAAGCCAGTTTCCTTTCAAGTGTAGAAGTCTCTGTAACGCTGGTATTTAGTGTATCACTGGGCCACCATCTCTGTTTCTTTTGTAGGTGACTTATAAGCTATCGTCGGCCTTGTATTAAAGCGCGCTCAGACTTAGCAGGTGCCCACGCGGCAGTCCGCCATCAAAGAGGCGAACGGGTCTGGCCTATTGTGGAGTTAGATAAGGAGCATGTGGTAAAGTAGTCATCTCGCCCCCTTGGTGTTACCGAGGGCGGACGACTTCCTCTGACATTCTGTCCAATCAGCTGCCTTTATTTACCCTTTCCTGTTGCTCCCGCATGGGTTTATTAAGAAACTACACACCCTGGCAGCAGCCGACTGTAACAAGAAGAAACTGCAGGTGATGAAAAGTCTTGCTCAAAGATAAACAAGTTGGACAAGACTATTTGCAGTGCTCAAATTCTGTTGAAAAGAAAATACTGTGAAATTCTAATATTATATATAGACTGTGGCGTATTTGACAATTACCTTGTCGTCTTAAGTTTCATCTTGTCTATTTTCAATGACATTTTCCCGAAAAAAGAGATGTATTTAATAATTTATGCTACTACGGGACATGCCGCCCCTCCTCTACTCTCTTCCAATTGGACCCAGACAGCAGTGATATTGCTGGGAAATAATTGGGAGGGTTGTGGATAGCTTCACTGATGTAACTTGACTGTAGGTCTGTTGTTGCAGGTTATCACAAGAAAGCTGCAGTGTCCAAATCTGGACCCCAGCCTATAAATAGCCAGGAGTCCTAAACGGTTTTATTCATGTGGAACGGTCCGGGTCAGTGATCCAGTTTAACCCACGACTGTAAACAATATGAGGTGAAGCGTACGCTGAACTGAGCAGATTCCATCTTGACTGGATCTTGCCCCGCTTCTTAGGAAAGTGGTTCCCAAAGTGGGGTCTGGGGTCCCTGCGGGGGGCGAAATGAGGGCTCATTTACAACATCTCACTCCCTAGAATTTGGCATAGTGAGAGGATGTGTGAAGATAACAGCTCTTCCATCAGTCAGTTCGGTCAGTTCTGTCTGAGTCATATCTAAGAATCTCCCCAACGGGTTTAATACAGTGCTGTCTTATCTATCTTATCTTAATTTCCAAGGGCAAAAATCGTCTCCATATGAATGAGCGTGGGAACTCCTGCTGCCTTTGAACATCATCCGGCCCACTGTGAGGGAGATGGGGAAGCATTTTGCTGGCTGTATAGCTGCGTGTCGTGTGGGAGGGGGGAGTTCCTCTTTCTCTCTCTCTCTCTCTCTCTCTCTCTCTCAGCATCTCTCAGTCTGGCGGTGCACTCCTCCGCCTGCAGCAGCTCTCTGACGCTCCACAGAGCCCGCGTCCAGTCCGGTCCGTCTGAGCTAACTGGCTGGAGGGATTCTTCCTGTGAGAGGAGACCTGACCAGGAGGTGAGACATTCCTCTTCTCTCTCCCTCTGCACACGACTGATGTTTACCTCGGAAGAGATGTTTACATTTTTTTTTTTTATTCTTTCTGTCAAAACTGGTTAAGCCCTAATGAAAAAAATCACTATGACATCATGTAATGTTCTTATTACACTTCTGGTGTGACTGTGGTACTCATTAGTCCGTTTATATTGACCTTGTTGTACTTGATGGTATTCTTATGGCATCACTATAATATTCCTGTAATATTCCTGTGGAGACTTATAGTGTGTGTGTGTGTGTGTGTGTGCATGGTGCTCAATAGAGAGTTTCTAGTGAGCTTATTGTACTTTTCTGAGATTTCTTCAGCTCCTGTGGTATTAGAGGATTTTCTGTGGTATGATGTTTTGACTTATAGTAGCTGCATGATATTTTAAGGTGTTGTTGTGATATTTGTGTAGTATCCTTCTAAAATTACTGTACTATAGTTGTTTTTGTTAGGGAAGTGCTATTCAAGTAGAGAAACCACCAATTGCTTAACGTAAACCACAAAAAGAGTGATATAGGCTGTAGGTTAAACCTCATGGTCAAACTGTTATTTTGACAACTACATACACTTTTTGACACTTTGGTGTAAAACTCTCCTGACCTCAGTGTCAACAGCAGCATACAAATATGGCAATGGTCCATGAAAGGAAACATGAGTAGTAAAATTGTTTTTTTCAAAATATATGTGATCTTTAATGGACTCAAAGCTTTAGCGGCATAGCAGCAAATGTGTTTAAAAAAAGAAGGATACTGAAAAGAACAAAGGCTATCATTTTGAACATCTGTAGGATGCTACATGCATGTAGCGTACAGATGGGCGTGGGAGAGCAGTGGCTCTCATAGTAGGTCCAGGGGCCTGTAGGGGGCCTGCAGGGGGCCCTGAGGGGCCCCCATGCAACAGAATGAGACAATAATAGATTGACTGAAACAGGCGCTCCTACACCTGAGATCTGCAGCTAGAAGGGAGGAATGTAGAGGGGGGTGTAGCGGGGGGTGTAGAGCGGGGTGTAGTGTGTGTGCAGGGTGGTGTGCTGCTGTGTAAGCTCTGAGTGTTACGGCTGTGGAAATGAGCTGTGTTAGGCTGGGAGAGGGGAGACCAATTAAGCAGAACGCTGAACGCGTGCCAACAGACCCACTGGAGAGACACTTGCTGTTGTTATTTGCACAATAATAGGATAAGGATGACTATTCTTATCAAAGGCACAGTTCTATAATTCTATATTAAATCATATCTAACAACAAAACCTGAGGATGTTCCTTAGGATGAAATCTTATCAAACGGCAGTCCATGGCATCATGCTTATCTATTTGAGGGTTCTTGACATGACAAAGTTTGTCAGTAGAGTAGAGATTGCAGCAGAGTACAGATTGGAAGTGGAATTGTCTTTGCTATGCCTTTTGGCAGTATTATTATTTTTTATGGATTGCCCCTAACAGTCTGTGACAGGACCGGTGGACATGTAAAGACAGCTCACCACCTACCGAGGTTCTTGCCTGTCCTTATTAGTCTTGGGAAAAGCATCCATTTGCTGCAGCGTTGTGCTTGTGTCAGTGGGTTAAAGACAAAATAAAATGGGGAAAATGGGTGGTAGTGTATTTGTTGTGCCTGCCGCCTGCTTTCTGTCTGACGCTTTTCTGTCTCTGTGTCCACTTCTCTTTGTTGTCTGTCTCAGCAGCATCTTTCATGGAATGAATTTAGAACAGCAACAGTTAATGTTTATCATCATCATCACCACTATGGAGATTAACAGTAAAGCTGTAAAATCTCATTTTATCTTCATGAATATTGTCATTTTTCTGTGGCAATTCAGGTAGTATGTATATATATGATCACTGCTACATTTGCTATATTTCTACATTTGCTATTTTTATTTTTGTTGTCACTGTACAATATCATTTATTTTTAATTGGATATATATGATCACTGCTATATTTGCTTTTGCCATTTGCTATTTGCTTTTTTTTAATTGGAGTACCACACAATCTGAAATGAGCCAGAAGCCTATATGAAATGTAATTTCCCACAGCCTGCTCTCTCTCCAGCCTGTTTGACTTTCTCTCTTTGTCTCATTGTAGTAACAGTCACTCCCTATGGCAGCCTTTCAGCTGCATCTTTCTTTTTTCTCTGTCATTATTTTTAAGGTATTTTACAGTATTCCACCCTTATCAAAAATAACTATAGAGATCCTGTAATACATTTTGATGCTATTCAAATATTGCATCAAAACGATCAAATATTATGCAGATCAAAATTATACCAAATCCGTATAGTGATACCATAGATGTTAAGAAATACTTAAAGTATGATAAGGTCACTATAAACCCACCATTGAGTAGCACAGACACGCTACAAGTCCCTATAGGAATATTATAGAAATGTTACAGTGATTTTCCAATGGGGATTTGTTTGTGCAACAGGCAACATCGACACAGTTTGGAATGATACTGCCAGTTAATTTAAATAATCCTTGAAGTGAGGTCTTTTTTTTTTTTTTTTTTTTGAGCAATCTGTCTATTATTTTTCCAGGCAGTGAACAAGGCACACTAAAAATATAAAGGATTTACATCTAATATAAAGAATATCCCACCCACATACTTCACCCCTCACCTCTGCCATCACCCAGCACCCACACATGCCCAGATTAAAAAAAGGCAATAAATACATTAACAAATACATATTAATCAAAAAAGAAAGAAAGAAAAGGGAGCAGGGAGCGGTATTGCGGACGGTTGTTACAGGGCTACAGCTCTTGTGTGTGTGTGTGTGTGTATGTGTGTGTGTGTGTGTAAACCAGCACTAGAAGAGCATAAGGCATAAACATGGTGTTAATAAGTGGAGAAAATTCATCTGGCCTCATGAAATGAAAATAAGTTATGAAGTGGCCAGAAGCTCTTAAGTGAGTCTGAATGTGGCGATTGGCAAGAGTTGACTAGCGTTACACCTGCTGCAGCTGCGTGCCAAGAGACGCTGCATCACGACTGGAATGATAATAACACTGTGATGGTTTTGGGAAGCCAGGGAGAACAAGGAAACAGCCATTTAACACTGTGTTTGTGAGAGTGTAGCCATGGCAACCTTAGTGCTCATCACCACCACCTTTTATTAACGTCTGTTTCATTATCAACTGTCACATCATCAGATCAGCTGCGGAGGGAGCTCACACTCTGTGTAGTTATGGTATAATAAGTGCTGCTGCTGGTGTCCAGGCGCACGCTGACAACACAGCTGCCTCCCCAGCGTGAGGAGCAGCTCTCTGCTGGATGAAGCAGCAGTTTGCTCAGTGGCAGAGGAAAGCTATTCAGGCCTGACTGACATTTATGAAATCTTTTGTGTGTACTTTGCTCAACCACCATACAGTGTATATATGAGGACTAAAATGATTGTTGTTATAATAACTGAAATCTGAAATGATGTGCCTTTATATCTTAGGGAGGTAAAGATATATTTAGAATTAGGGCAGGATATGGAGAACCGGTTCCAAATTAGTCCCGGTTCCAAATTCCTTATTCACTGGAATCGATAACGACCGCATTAATGATACCTTTTATCGATCATTAAGGATGTTGAACAGCTGGACGCTCCTCCAGTAGCTGTGCAACAACCTTTTGGACCCTTTCGGTGTGCTGTCAATCACACAGTGAGTTTGCCTGCACAGCTCCATGTCAGCCTTTCTAGCCGTTCCAAAAACAGCAAAAAATAACCATAACATTACAGCATAACCCAAGTGTTCTGAAGCCAAGCGATTGCACTGTGGGTCCAAACGTCCAATATTTACCTCATTATCTCCTAGATTCTTCACACTTGTTCCGCACCATGCCAACCGTCACAACAGTAGCGGGCAGATGCTGCCTTCAGCCTGCTGTGTTGAAGGCACCCCGCTAATTATGGGTAGACCCAACAAAGTGGTAAATACAGTGGTAAATTGTTTTTGTTCAGTCATGTTGACTTCCAATTACTTGAGTCTTTTTCGCTTGTTCTTGTATTGTGCTCTCACAAGTAAGGCTTTGTGTCAAATGTGCCTTAGCTGTTTTGAAAAGTAATACTGAGACAAAAGTAATTATACACAGCAATGTCTGTCTTGAGTAATAAAACTTAAAGGAATAGTTCACCCAAAAATTAAAATTCCAGTCATTATCTACTCATTCTCATGCCAGTACAAACTCGGGTGAGTGTTTTTTCTTCATACAACTTACCTGGAGCTTCTTCCAGTGAATGGGGAGTTGGACGTTCTGCTTCAAAAAGGGCAATAAATGTCCATAAAATTACTCCATAAAGCTCGTGTAGTATAATCAAAGTCTTCTGACACCTGACGATTGCTCTATGAGTCGGAATAAACGTAATTTGATCCATTATTTCATGAAAATCCGAGTCGATCGCCATTGCATGTACTTCCGCATTACCAAACCTCACGAGATGGAGGTCACGCACTGTCGCACACACAAACCTCGCGCGGCCACGGTGGCCTCGTGAGGTTTGGTAATGCGGAAGTACATGCAGTGGCGATTGACTCGGATTTTCATGAAATAATGGATCACATTACGTTTTTTCCGACTCATAGAGCGATCGTCAGGCGTCAGAAGACTTGATTATACTACACGAGCCTTATGGAGTAATTTTATGGACATTTATTGCCCTTTTTGAAGCAGAACGTCCAGCTCCCCATTCACTCCCCATTCACTGGAAGAAGCTCCTCCAGCAGCGAGCCTGGAGAACTCCAGGTAAGTTGAAAAAAAAAAGGATGAAGAAAAAACACTCACCCGAGTTTGTACTGGCATGAGAATGAGTAGATAATGAGCGAATTTTAATTTTTGGGTGAACTATTCCTTTAACTCCACTAAAGCTATATGTAGTCCTTTATCCCTGACAATTTATACAGTAGGAATCGATGAGGGAATCGATAAAGAATCGGATCGATAAGAAGAATCAAAAATCATAATATGATACCAATATCATTGAAAAGGAGCACTTTGGCCAATGGGGGCAAGAAAGACAATGGCTCAATCAACTGTGGCCACACCCAAACAGCTGCATGGACGCTACAGGACTATACTTTCTCTTGTTGCAACCTTATTACTGAACATTTACAAATGAACAAATAGAGGACAACAGTATGCAAAAGAAAATATTTGATTTGCCATCCATCGCTATTTCAATCTCCTGTCTCATTTCCATGAGTTAACTGCATTCATAAACCTGTTCTAGTTAAAGTTTACTGCACATAAAATTAAATAGTGCTTTTAAGGATATACTTAATATAGTTTTGCAAGCATGACACATTGTTCTAATTCATATGAATACATAGTCATTCACAGCATATATAGATTATAATATATGAATTATAACACATTATATAGCTAACAACATATTATTGACTATTGGCAAATTTTGGCTCCATTTTAAGCACTGACATGGGTAAATAATAAGCACTGACATGGGTAAATATATAGACATTATGTTATTTCCTCATGCGGTCTCATATAGTGAGTTTGCAAATACTTCCAGCTGTCAGACGCTGATGTATGCACGAGACGGACTGCTGTTTTGTTGTGACTGACATTTCCACGTGACGAGATATAATTACATTGCTGGCTCTCAGGGATAATTCATGTTGTTCTGCACTGCATGAATAATGTGTGATCAGACTCGTGGTACATAAACTTTCCCTTGAGAGAAGAGCGTTTTCATTTTGTTCTTTTATTTATTTTTCCGCGTCACATCTTAGTACTGAGATAGCCTTCATCCCATTGGTCTGTAATTAAGAAATGTGCGCATGCCAATCATATTCTATTCTATTCGCCTTTACACCCTAATAAGCTTTATTTGGCCTCACAGTCAGTCACAGTTCTGCTTCATAACAGTTATGAAGCAGAGATTGTGTCCACATGTTTCCTGCAGAGACGCTGCGGGCGCTGCCGCTGCGGCTGCCGCCGCTGCGGCTGCCGCTGCGGCTGCCGCTGTGGCCACAGTGGGTCTTTGAAGTCACTTGTTCATTAGCCGTCAGCGAGCCAAGCAGCTTGGGGATTTCTCTTCACGACTGGCACCGT
Organism: Centroberyx gerrardi; assembly: GCF_048128805.1. Taxonomy (NCBI): domain Eukaryota; kingdom Metazoa; phylum Chordata; class Actinopteri; order Beryciformes; family Berycidae; genus Centroberyx; species Centroberyx gerrardi. The sequence continues at coordinate 23,356,801 of NC_136008.1, forward strand.
CAAGGGAGTCCGTCTCGGCTTTCTGTTTGTGGCCGTGGCACAAGACGCCAGTCAATAACAGACCCACTGAGACTTTGTCAACAGAGAGATGAGGGGCTTCAGAAAGAAAGATGGGGTGGGGGGGGGGGACAGTGAGAGATAGAGGGAGAAAGAGAGAGAGAGAGAGAGAGAAAGAGAGAGAGGGAGGATGATCAGAGCAATTGAAATCACAAGGGATTTGGGATTATAGCAGGGGATGTGTGAACATGAACACACAATCAGTGAGTCACAGAAAACACTGCAGAATCTCTCCAGATATCAAGAGGGCCCTGATGGAAAATATGGATGAGGCACGGAGGGGGACGACTGGAAGTCGAAAACGGAGGGCAGTTATGTACATAATGGTGCATCGATCTTAGGGGAAACTTACTGCAACGGGGCAAATCGCCTCATAACAGCGGCAAAACATCATGTGTCACACCTGCAAATAGCAGCACATGACCCATGAGGGATCTGAGCCGCCCTCAGTCAGGAAACTGAATGTAAATACATCACAGCAGGAGGAGCAGGTGGCTGCAAATCGCAGATGAATAGAATTAATGAGTATTTTCATACTGTGACTATTTTTTTTTTTCATTGTAGGTAGAAGTGAGAGCCTGCAGCACTTTCCTCTCATTAATGAGCCGCTTTGGGCCAAGGCTTTGATTCCTCTGCTAATGCAAAGTGCATGGTGATAGATTTTCAAGTTGCTTGAGGTTTCCATTAGAACTGGGAGCCTTTTATTGGTCCGAAAAGCTTACAAAGCTTATGCAGTGTGATGGTGGATGCACATGATAACATTTTGACAAGATCCAGCCCCAATTAAGCCACAGAAATTTAGAAAATCCACTATCGGTTTCCCAAAGACCTTGATCGTGAAAAGAATTGGCTGGGATGGCAACTTCGGGCTAAATTAGATAAAGAAACCCCAGAGAAATCCTGCAGTGCAGCCTCACAGTCATCCGAAAATGAAATGTTTTAAAAAATATTGCCGGGGGAGGATTTGAAGGAAATAAACAGATGGAAATTTAACTCGGCACTCCATTTGAGAAATCCACCATCAAACCTCATCCCTCTCCCTTTTAGCTGTGGTGAGAATCTCAGCAGTGTCCCGTAATTGGCAGTTCCAAGAGCAAGGCTCGTAATGTAGATGTTCTGTACATGTGCAATATACGTACATGCCATTTGTAATCTCAATTGGTATTTCACAGGCGGCGCTCTTACTGCAGCACATTTGCACGTTTTAAAAGCCTCAAAGTGTGATTTATGCTCAACCTCAAGCTGTGCTTTGTGTGATTTATGAGTATTTCTGCTAATTGTGTTTTGTTATGGTGCGTTAAAGAATCTCTATATTTGCGTGTTTGCAAAACTCAATCATGGCAGGACATGAAATCCTCTCCTTTTCATGCAACCCGGCTACACAGATCCATAATGATCTGTCAGGGCCAAACAAAGCCAGCCAGGTCTTACTCATAATCAGTTTCACTCAAAAGAGATATTTTATGATTCTTTTTTCATCTCGCTGCCAATAGACTGGTCTGTGGGCGAAGGTAATGTTTGAGCAAATTGCGCTTTCAATCTCGACAAGCAATTTAAGTAATCCCAGGGCCCGGGCAGACCCACTTGGTCTGGTAGTGGAAAAGCATCTTTTGAACGTGGGGTTGGAGTTTATGGGCCTTCTCAGTAAATGCCTGATCTACGCTGACCCGCTACCAGCGATAATTAAAACAGCCTCTGGTGAAAAGTGGATGAAATAGTTTTAGCTTTCACATTCTTTTCATGTATGTCAAACACTGGGTCAAGTGTGTTTTCACAACCTGGCTGTATAGAAAAGTAGAAGCTGGGCTGGTGGATGAGTGTCACACTTAATAAAGACCAGGGAACATCCAGGCAATCTAGATGCTTCCTGATCTAATTTTTAGTTTTGTTCCTTGGGGCCCACAGATAGGCTACTGATTTTTATCCAGTTTTCTGATCGCTGTCTCTGGAAATATTGGATCTGGAGTGCCTTAAAAATGTCACATGCAAGTCAACCAGTTTGCGTGGGTCGTATGTATGATGGAAATATCTAATTAAGCGTGTCCCCCCCCCCCCTCCTATCATACTGGATCATTTTTGAGAAATATCCTCAAGTGGGACGATATAAAGAGGCTTGTTTTCCCTCATAACAACAGACCAGAGAGATTGAATTATCTGCTTTGGGAAGAACATGATATGATATCAATATTAATGGATAATAAACTCTGATAGGATGAAATGTAAACTGGTAATAAACTCTAAAAAGACTGGCATGGAAATCATCATTGGAATTTGTAATGGTTTACTCCAAAGTCTGGTCTGAGGTCTGAACTCTTCACAGCGGGCGGGCACTTTGGTTGTTCATTTTTCCATCATAAATAATAAGTTGTCAGTCACAGCTGCTCTGTCTGCAAACAGTTGAGGATAACTGCTGTGTCTATTAGCACTGGGGAAAATTAAATCCAAATTGAATTCATATTTCTCACAATTATATATTAAAAGTGTGTTCATGACAGCAGTAAAGTGTCTATCCACGCTAACACAACTGCCATGCCTTTCTCCATCAGCCCTGCAGGAAAAGTTAATTACCCGCTTAGCTGATATTATCACTTTGCAATGGGATTTGGGTAATGACATTTTGCTGAAATGAGGCTATCCATAAGGGGGTTGGGTGGGCATTATGCAGAATTAGGTTTATCACTTACCTTTGCTTGAATGGCTTTGTTTTTGTCATCAGTGCGGCTGGTTCCTGCTGTTTCACATTCACTGTTGAGACATCTTCTTAATCTGCTTCTCATCCTGGGAGCAGGAACACCTCTGGCCATCGCAAGATGATTTTGGGGGGAATACACTACCAGTCAAAAGTTTGGACACACGCATTTTTCTTTATTTTTACTATTTTTCACATTTTAGAATAATAGTGAAGACATCAAAACTATGAAATAACACAAATGGAATTATGCAGTGACCAAAAAAGTGTTAAACAAATCAAAACTATCTTATATTTTAGATTCTTTAAAGTAGCCGTCCTTTACCTTGATGGAAAGGCAAAGGCTTTGGAAAGAAATTCATATATAGGATCAACTTCACTATTTATATTTGTCTAAGAAACTAATTTCAAGCATTTAAGCATAAGCTTTTAGATCAAAATGGTTTTAAGAGAATGAAAAAGGTGTGTCCAAACCTTTGTGTATATTATCGTGATTATTTTATGATAAATGCTATTCTCTTGTGAAATAAAGAATATTTGCTATAATTTGTCGGAGGAAAAACCCTGAGAAAGGAACATTAAAATGCTCCTCTGGGGTCACAATCTGTGTCAGCGGGGGGGGGGGGGGGGATCGTTTGATGGGCCACGAGTTGAATAAATGGAGAGGCGGCGGCCTACAGGGTGAAGTTAAAGATGCTCTTTCAAGTCAGATGTCATTTCATCCTGTCAGCTGAGAACAATAACACTGAGGCTTTCTTGTGCACCACCGAGGAAGTGGAGCAGAGATCATCTTAGGCCCCTTCGCACTCTCTCATCCCCAAAGGCTTCGAGACAACCATCGAGTCTGCGTCATTTTGCCCTGTCAGCTGAGAGGGGAAAGTACCGAAACTCTAAGAGCAACTTTATTCCACTGATGTGTGATGGGACGCGTTTTGAACACTGCCCTTTTTGTGGTTGCGTACCTTTGACGTCATTTTATAGTGTGACTTCTTCAGAAGTGTCTTATCTTCCGATCCACCCGGCAGACAGAGACAAGGGCTGAACAGTCTTTAAATCCTATCGTTAAGACAGGAAGGATTCATCCTTATCTGAGTGAATGGATCGCATATAAATGTCACAACTGAGTTATAGTAACCTAACTGGCTACTAAATTCAGTCCAAGTCAGTTTCCTTTGCAGTGTTATCTCCCACGGTACTTTTTCCACTTGATCTTACTCTTTTGTCTTACTGATTTGTGCAGCTATAAAGTGTGTTTTCACGACAAAACACACCTGGAAGTGTTAAAGCTCAAAGTATCAACTTGAAATTTGGTGGCTAATGCCTGTCTGAACAGTGAAAACTCAGATTTCCCTGTTTAGCCAAGCATGAAAAGATCAAATCTGAGCTGCAGAGTTGAAATTCACATTTTTTGTTTATCCTTTGAATTAAAAGAAACTGTAGGAGGCCCCATACCAATACGAAACCCAACATAAACACCTTTTTACTTTGTCCTCTGCTCTTTCTGGCAGCCTGCCTGAAAATGGCATCCAGAGTCGGCCTGCAGTGATCTGGAGCAGAACCGCAGCAGGGATGAATGCGTCCGAAGAGTACTCCTACCAGCAGGAGGCGCTGTCTGGTAACTCCACTTTGGGTTATGCTTACTCCCACCAAAACTACACCCTGCCCCCTTCACTGCTGCCAGACAACAGCGGCACCTCCAAGACCGCAGCATGCGAGCAGGTCCACATCGCCACAGAGGTCTGTGTGTGTGTGTGTGTGTATGTGTGTACTTCACACAAAAATCCACAAATTTACTTTTTTTTTAAAAAAAAAAGGACTTTAAAATTCCATTATACAATTTTGTTTCCATTCTAATTCTCCTCTCCTCTCCTCTCCTCTCCTCTCCTCTCCTCTCCTCTCCTCTCCTCTCCTCTCCTCTCCTCTCCTCTCCTCAGGTCTTCCTGATCCTGGGTATCATCTCTTTGCTGGAGAACATCCTGGTCATCATGGCCATAGTGAAGAACAAGAACCTCCACTCACCCATGTACTTCTTTGTCTGCAGGTAAAAGGTTCAGGTGTTGAACACACAACAGAATATCTGAGTCCCTCCAAAAAAACTGACAAAGGACTGAGTTCCACAGTGTTTACCGGGGCTGGCTTCAAGTCTATTTAAACTTGTCAATCCAGCAAGTGGATTATCTTTCAAATTTGTGTATTGAAAATGTTTTACATGAGAAAGTTATAGAAAATATCCTTTCTATAACAGTTTAAGAGCATCTTGTATAAACACCATACAAAATCACACAGGCAGACAATAGAAAATATGTAACAGACTGACAACAGACAGACAACACACATGCAGACACCCACATGACTGACCTGACCTATTTATACACAGAGCATTCATCCACTTCTTCCATGGTGAATAGTTTACAAAGGGCCAGATGTCATTTGTATGGGCTGTTCTCTCCTCGCTCTTTTAACATCTGAAGTGATTTTATGCTGCATTCATGTCATATGGGAAAAATGGTAGATATGAGCTTTCTACATGAAAATACCGTTCACATCAGCTGTCATCTGGTTGGTTGATCAGTTAGACCTAGTTAGGCTCATTCTCTGTACAGTCCTTTGAGACATGCTTGTGATAAAGGGCAATATAAATAGACTGGAACTTGAACTTGAACTGTCAGCTGTGAGCTATCTGGGAACTTGGACTTTGATTGACATTTCATCTCATAAGTCATTTTGTGATCTGAGCTCTTAAAATGCCATGACAGGTCATTTGTGGTTGACATTGCAATGTTTGGTTTGCTGTAAAACGCAAACTCAAATGTATCACTGATTAAGTTCATGTCTGTTAAGTGTAAAAAAGCTGATCATGCAACCAAAGTCTACGGAAAACTTCAAAAAGCTTCAATCAGGGTGTTTGATAGGGGTTTGATCAATGCCAATGACTCAACAATTACTTTGTCAGGTGCTGAGATTTCTGGCTTTCAAGACTCATTTTCCAGTCTGTGCTCTCTGTTTTGGAACAAAAACTCCCCACTCATTGAAATTTCAAGACACTCACAAATCACGGCCACATTTTTTAGGGCAGACAAATTTTGGCACAACAGTGTTATTATGACAGTATTTTGCACTGTGATATACCAGTCCCTCTTCACTAGACATTTCTGTTGGAGTTCTGCTCTCATTAGCTAGCTTACTCCTCTCTATTGTGAAAATATGAATTCAAGGGGACGAGTGGGAGGGCGTGTCAGAGACTTGTGTAGGAGGAGATATTGTTCTATCAATGCCGTCGCACGACTTGCTATTGGTTTCCGATACAGGTCGATAACAGTCATAGATTACTTAATGAGCCTTTAACCATCAAGTCGATCCAACGGTTATTCCCACGTGACAAGAATGCAGCATTAACCTCTTGCACCCTGAGTTCCCTGCAATTTCCTCCTCAGTAGCTTCAAAGTTAGAAAAAACATTTTTCCCATACTGTGTGAAAATGTCACATATGCTTCATTGAAGCTATAGCTGCTTATATTGAATGAAATATTCAAACACAAGGCTGCACCATTGCATCAAATGGAAAAACTCTAGATGTTCCCTGTAATTCCTTGGGATCTTGACTAGAATTTAAAATAAAGTTCTGTGGGTTTGAACTAAGCTTAGCTGTGAAACGTGTCTGTAATGATGGTCCCACGTAGGACCGGCAGGTATAAGGGGGTGGGGGTGCACAACTTACTGTTGGAGGGCCACTCTGTGGGCCCCTAGCATCACAGGCGGCACAAAAGAACACGCGTGTCGTGAACCTCCGTGCCTAACGGGCCTTCATGGTCATCATGTGACATAACTTGTCTGGTCTTTGCAGTCTGGCTGTAGCCGACATGCTGGTCAGCGTGTCCAACGCCTGGGAGACCATCATCATTTACCTGCTCAACAACAGACAGCTGGTGGTGGAGGACCACTTCATCCGGCAGATGGACAACGTGTTTGACTCCATGATCTGCATCTCTGTCGTAGCGTCAATGTGTAGCCTGCTGGCCATCGCTGTGGACAGGTAATGATGGGTGGATGGAAGGAGGGAGGGACTGATGGGTGAATGGACAGATAGGTAGATGAACTGGTCTGTATCTCTGCCATGGGAAATCTTATCGGCCAACACAGTGGTTGTATGGATGGATAGATAAAAAGATTTATATCTCCATCATGGGGTCCATGTATAATGGCTTGGCCGTTGCAGTGGATAGATATGTGGCACTGAGAGTTTCTCTGAAAGAATCCCTTCCAAGCTTTTTTTATGAAATGCATTTACTGTATACTTCTGTATACTTACTGTGTTTCATTGCTTAAAGGAGCAATAAGTAACATTTTTACTGTCCCATATAGCACAGAATGACCTTGATATATCTGTGGGGTTTGATAGAGTTGTTTACCAATACCAATGACTGATGACTGATGATGATTACTTCACCAGATGCTGAGATTTCTGGCTTTCAAAACTGTCTTTCCTCCCTAAACTCTGTTTTGGAACAAAAACTTCCTGCACATCCCCGGAGGATGGAAAGCAAACGACCGTCACAACGTATTTCATTCTCAAGCCAAAAAAGGAAATGACAGAAGAGTAGAAGAAGTACTACTACTACTACAGTATTTTGCAATGTGATATATTACCTCTTCACTAGGTGTTTCTGTTGGCTCTCTGCAAAGTCTCTGCAATTCCTTGGGTCGATAAAAGTCATAGATTCCTTAATGGCTCTTTAAGTAACCATGATGTGTTCTGTGCAGGTACGTGACGATCTTCTACGCACTGAGGTACCACAACATCATGACTGTGAAGAGAGCCGGCTGCATCATCGGCGGGATCTGGACCTTCTGCACGGGCTGCGGGATCGTCTTTATCATCTACTCGGACACCACCCCCGTCATCATCTGCCTGGTCTCCATGTTCTTCGCCATGCTGCTGCTCATGGCCTCTCTTTACAGCCACATGTTCATGCTGGCGCGCTCGCATGTCAAGCGCATCGCCGCCCTGCCCGGCTACAACTCCATCCACCAGCGGGCCAGCATGAAGGGGGCGATCACGCTCACCATCCTCCTGGGGATTTTCATCGTCTGCTGGGCCCCGTTCTTCCTCCACCTGATCCTGATGATCTCCTGTCCCAGGAACCTCTACTGCGTATGCTTCATGTCCCACTTCAACATGTACCTCATCCTCATCATGTGCAACTCCGTGATCGACCCGCTGATCTACGCCTTCAGGAGTCAGGAGATGAGGAAGACTTTTAAGGAGATCATCTGCTGCTACAGTTTAAGAAACGCCTGCGCCAACATTTGCACTCTGACGGGTAAGTACTGAGAAAAACAGACCGAAAAGAGGAATGGCAGCATGGAGAGAGAGGATGGACAGGATTGGGGGAAAAAAAACTGATAATATGGACGTGAGAAAATAAATTTGACACTGGAGCATATCTATGGGAGGTTCTTTGAACATGTGGCCCCAAGCAAAATACACTGCATGAGAACCGGTTAATTGCACTGTTCATGGCGACCAGGTCAATGTACAGTGTATAGTCAATCAGTTTTGTGTTCTGTCCAGCAAGTATTGAAAACAATGGCAGACAGTATGAACTGGAAAGGGGACACTTATGTGGGAATGTTAGACTACTATCTCCTTATGTATCTCCTGTGTACACACAGTGGCCAGTTTATTAGGTACACTGTACAGCCACCAGTTGCCAGGAGCCTTTGAATTCATGGATCCTACAAGCTGCTGGAACTGCTCTTACCCTTCTCCATTGACATTTTTCATCCGTGAGTTGTCTTTGCCCACAGGACTGCTACTGATTGCCACACCATCCTCAGTAAACCATAGACACTGTTGTATATGACCAACAAATACAAGAGAGCGACCATTTCTGAGAAACTGGAACTGTGTGTGGAGCGAGGGTGTAACATCGATGCTGTCACACCATCATGCAGTAACCGACTATCATACCACGCTCACAGTCGCTTAGATCTTCCCATTTTAATATTTAATCGAAATTTAACAGTTGAATCCCCCGATGCCTGCCAGCCTGCTTTATATAGTAAACCGTGGCCACATGATTCACTGCTGGGCTGATCCATTTCCCTGAACAGTCACACATCCTTTTTCTCTGGCTTCAGACATGGCGTCTGTGTTTCCTTGTTTGTCATTTGTTAGTGAGGAAAAAGTTGGCTACTGCTTAACTTTTGGAAGATATCACCCATCAACAGCCAATTTTCTGGCATTGCTGTATGTCCTGCCTGTCACTGCCAACAACATAATGTTGCAGTTAACAAGCTCTGTCCTCTAGCGATCTGAATGCAGAGTCACGCTCGTCTCTGTAACTAGGTGATTGTGCCTCCACACTCCGCTCTAACCTGCTGATTTCAACCACCCCCACTCTGCCCCACCGCCCCACCGCCCCACCGCCCCCTCCCAGAATAACAGTATTTGACATTTGACTGATCAGAAAAAAAAAAATCTCATTTGTCGGTGGCAACATCCTGGGGAGAATTGAACTGGTTGTTAGATGACTCTCAGCAGTTATATGCAGGTACACACACACACACACACACACACACACACACACACACACACACACACACACCTATGTAAAAACAAATTGCATAAAGCCACACTTAAAATGTAAAAATGAATGTACAAATAGCTTCACAGTGCTCTCTGCTAGTGTCCTACCTCCCAACTGATAAGCTTGACTGAACCTTCTCACACAATGCAACCTTCTGCTGAAACTATTTTTTTGTGGTAAATGTTATACTGTTTACTGGGTGGAAGACTGCAGAATCTGCTTCAGTTTATGCCATACACTCATGGTTCAGATGTGATGTTCTATAGAGATCTCTCATGTTACATTTAAACATTTATTACAAAGAAAAGCTTGTCATTTGTAATTTGTATCTTCAGAAGAACCCATGGCATTGTTTGTACATACTGATAGAGAGACGAGAGGTTTTCTTGGAACAAACATGATTCAAACAGTATTGAAAGGACGGTTTTGCTGTTTGAATTGCCTTAGCTTCCATTAATGTTTATTGTGAGTGGTTTGTCAATGGTGAGATCAAAAGAAAAGTAAAAGCATATGGATATGCAAACAGATGTATGCAACACGTGGAAAAGACAGTTTATTAGAATCCAATGAGATTCATCCTTTGACACGCTAATTTGAGTACTAATGATTTTCATGTTCATGTATATTCATTTCAGACATTGAATAATTATTAATGTGGATCGTCAAGTACTCAATTATTCAGTATTCCCACAGAAACCCCCAGCAAAAACACCGGTTGTGAGACACTGGACAGAGGTCAAGACCACATCATGGATAATTGCATGCCTTGGAGATTCTGTAATACCTGTAGTGAATTGTAAGTGGTGGTATGCCTAAATATAACTGTGAGCTTCAGCTGAATTGATCGATGTCAATGTTGGCCATGTTGCTTATGGTGAACTGTTTTATTTATATATGTATAAATAAAAGCAAAAGGTAAAATGGTGCGCAGACACGTATATGATATTGAACATTTCATTTCATATCTCATATGTCCATATCGATAATGACTGTAAACTACGGCCTTATGAATGATGGAAAAGACAATATCACGAGCCACGTGAAAGTAATATGTCATTTGAGCATCTGAATGTGGTGCAGATGGGTGATTTCAAACAGGATTTTGAAGAGATTGACACTTGGAGTAATGGGGTGACTTGAAATGAGATTGCATCTAAATCCTGAGAGGGACACAGAATCATGCAGATGGCAGGGGAAGATGGAGGATGGAGGGATGGATGGTTAGAGAGCTAGCAAGCCAGACATAAGACACACACACACACACACACACACACACACACACACACACACACACACACAAGCATGTGCACACATACACACAAACACTGGTGACCAAATGCTTGGGTTCTCACAGCCTAGAAGTGGGCTTGTGACTGGAAGGTTACCAGTTCAAATCCCTGGACCAGCTGGGAAAATGTGGGTGGGGAAAATGAAGGCGTCACTCTCTCCTCTGTCAGCAAACACTGTTGAGACACCCTTGAGCAAAGCATTTAAACCCTCAACTGCTCCATTGGAGCTGCTCAGTGTCCAACAGTACAACAGACTGTGGTTTTACTGTGCCGCTCCCAGGTGTGAATGTATGTAACTGTGTGAATGTGAAGCAGGTCGATGCTGGAAAATGCAGCAGGGCTAATCCCAATCTAGTACTTGAACCTTTTGAAGGAGTACAAGAAGTTCTCACAGACAGTAGGCAAGATCACAAGAAGTCTGCACCTAGGCAGCAAACTGCATGCACTGAAAAAACAAGATACATTACACACAAAAAAAACAAAACGAAAAAAAAGAACAAGAAGATTATTATTGAATTTATTGCACTGAATGAGCAGCCCCTCTTGGTGGTGACAAATGTAGCTTTGGCTGTATAATGGAGCATTTGGAGCGACTCGCTGCCCTCCTGCTACTGTACAACAGGGTACGTGAAACAATGAAACCACATTTGAGAGCATCTCGCTTCCTTAATGTGATGTATTTCCTTTTGAAGCAGGATATTGGGGCGGGACATAATGTGGGGAGGGATCAAGTGTAAACCAATGGGATGTCAGCTAGGGAGAGAAAGGCAGTTTTATGTGATGGAGGGGTGGAGGGGCGGGATTGTTCAAAAATCTGTGATGGTTTTATTGGTTGGAATTTGTCACCTCCTGGTACACAATGAAGTCACCACTGAGGAGTTTTTTCATTTTCCAGGAAGTAAAGGTAATGAGATTTTGATATAAAAATACAAGAAAATGTATATATTTTTTGGTCATTTTTTTGGCATAAATTGTCAAATAGGTGTATGGTATGAAAGATAGAATGAGCTAAGAAGGCAAAAAAGTCATTTTTCATTTCAGTGTGACTGAAAATGGTGAGAATGAAAATGGGCTTCGCTAAAGTCTTAGTTGAGAAAACACCCCTAATGTAAATACAGAACTTTCCATTGCAGCCAGTGGAAGCTCAAGCCTAGTACCACCGCCTCCAGTCTGAACAGAGCAGCATCTTCCTGAAGGTGCGTCTGAGCTCGGCGCTGCGGAAGGCGTAGATGGCCGGGTCGATGAGGGCGTGGCTCATCAGCAGCACCACGTGCAGCTGGAACAGCGAGCGGTAGCACTCGCAGTACGGGTTCATGGGGCACACCATGATGATGACGAGGTGGAGGAAGAACGGCGCCCAGCACACCACGAACGCCCCGAACAGGATGGTGAGCGTCAGGGCCCCTCTCATGCTGCCGCTGCCCCACTGCTGACGCCGACGTTTCCCTCCGCCGGCGGTGGGCAGAGCGGCGATCTTCCTGGCGTGGAGGCGCGCCAGCATGAACATGTAGACATAGAGGAAGCCGATCAGCGCCAAGGAAACGAGGAAGAGGACGATGAAGCAGATCATGATGAAGGTGGTCTCGAAGAACCTCACCATGAGCACGGCCGAAACCCCGCACGTGGTCCAGATGACGCCCAAGATGGCCGTCGCGCGCCGCATTGTCATGATGTTGTGGTATCGCAGCGCGTGGAAGATGGTGATGTAACTAGAATACAAGCAAAAACAAATAAGGCTCAATTTCACTAGTATATGTTGGTGCTCTATTGAGTTTCAGTGGGACAAAGGTATTTTTTTAAAAGAACAGACATTTTATGTGCATACAAACTCTGGGATCCCAATTAATGCATTTACCCCTTGACTATCTGTGAATGAACAGAGAAAAGTTCAGAACACACCAACTTTCCACAACATCCCTGTTAATGTGACCTGATGTTTTGAATTTTTTAGCGTGAGCAGAAAATAATTGGTGATAGGACCCAACACCTCTGAGACTCACTTCAAACCACCCAGCTCAGCAGCAAGCACATCAAATAAACCACCCAACCCTTTGTTCACAACACTCGTCCACACTGGGCCTGGTTTCCCAGAACATCGCAGCAGCAAGACAAGTTGCCCACATTCACTTGGATATCAAATTCAATGAGATTTCAATGACTTTCAAGGTTTTGTTTGGTGAAATTCAATGACTCAAAATTGGCACGTTTGGGGGTCAGACATGACGTTGGTCAAAATTAGACATCATAGAGGCCTCTTTTTTTTTTTACTCATGATCCTGTCAGGTCAAGAAATCCTGATGAAATCATTCATTGTCCCCCACCAAAGGGGGGACTATGGATCCGTCTCCGTCCGTTAGTTCGTTCATTAGTTTGTTAGTCACACTGTAATGTTGACTTTGTGCCGCTAGAGGGCAGCACTGACAATGAATGGGGACTCAGTGGTAAAGCAGGTCATACAGTTAAAGTTATCATACAATGTGGGGGACAATGAATGGGGACTCAGTGGTAAAGCAATACAGTTAAAGTTATCATAGGTAGCATAATAGTCTACACATGCTACACACTTGGAGACATCAGACTGGGTTGATGTGAAGTGAGAGTCAATGGAGAATTTTTGGGCAAACCTCTAACCACAAGACACTGTAGTTACTGTACAGATGTTGGACTGTTGGACTGTTATTGCACTCATCACTGCACTACCACTGTGCCGTCAGTGTTGACTACTTATATCATATTACCACTTACCTACTGTGCAATACCATATATCACTTATCATTTAGCATTTATATTATTCATAACACTCACGCTCCTGGTGCTGTATGTTATATTGTATATTGTATTATAAATTGTATTGTAGTGTACATTGTGTAATGTATGGATTGTATTTATTGCTTATTGTAGTTCTTATATTTTGTACTGTATTGAGTAAAAACAGGACAATTACAGTTACTACATTTCAAGATATTACTTGTAAGCCTAATTCTGAGGAGAGTAGGCAACAGAAATATATGGTCAATCTGTCCTTTCATTGTCCCATACGAAAATGCATATACAATTTCACTCATATTTCAAGTACACTCAGCAATCACTGACTGACCCAAGGGTGGAACTACATCACTGGTGGAGGACAACATGTTTACTATTTGCTTGTTTTTCAAACTGCTGCGATATCAAAGCGAATCTCCATCAGAGGGTTTTCCTCAGGATTTGAAGTGTTAATGCCTGGATGAAGAGCGGAGGCATACTGATGAATTTGGATGCTATATTTTCATTTTAAAAAATCAACTACTTTCAATGCCATCCATTCATTTTCAAACACTTTCAAGGTCTTATTTTACTTTTCTCAAACTTCCACTGCTGAGACCATCTTTATCCATTGACTTGCAATGGAACAATGAGGATTTTAGCACCAAGATGCCTTTGAAAGGGGAATTCTTGTGGATCAGTGAGCTAGGGTGAAAGGCACACACTCATTATATCACTTATTATATCATCGTTTCAAATCCATCCCTGTCTCTCTCTCTCTCCAATGCATAGTAGGCCTATCTAATGAAGTAAAAAGAATTCTATAAAAGGTAATCTAAAAGGAAATTCCTTTTGCAAACCCAAACCCTGCGGTCACATACCGGTCCACGGCGATGGCCAGGAAGCTGAAAATGGACCCGACGAACGACATGCACAGCAGCGAGTCCATCACGTCGTCCAGCTTCGTCTCCGACGAGCCTCTCTGGTCCAGCTGTCCCACGTCGGCGAACACCAGCATCAGGTTCTCCCAGGTTTTGGTGAGGCTGGCGATGGTGTTGAAGGCCGCCAGGCTGCAGATGAAGCAGTACATGGGGGAGTGGAGGTTCCTGTTGCATATGATGGCCACCACAACCAGGAAGTTCTCCGCCAGGCTCAACGCTCCGAGGGTGAAGAAGAGCGGGACCGGGACCTGCACCTCGGGGCAGTCCGACTGGTTCGACATCAGGGTTGCTGTTGACACTGTGGTAGCGTTCATCATCAGAGGGGTTATATCTAATATAGATATAAAGCTGTTGAACGTGGAAACTGCAACTAACTAGACATCACTCTTGACCTCTGAGTGGAATTCTCTAGATGTGAAGAACCACTTTAAGAAAGCCTCTGAGAAAAAAACGATAATATGGGATTTCAAACCTACCTAACCTGCACCAAATCTAAATTTTAAGTTTTGCCCCAATCTTATGTTAGTTTAGTGTAAATCTGGCTTGTTGCTCAAAGTTGAGTAGAGATGACAAGGATTTCAAATTGAGCTTAAACGGTGAGGAGTGTTTGAGGTAGATAAGCTTCAGGCATCTGGAGCTGTAGTGGACTGTGTCTCTATCTACCCACTTAAAAACTCTTGATCTTTATATCTTTGCCTTCGTCAATCTTTATTTCTTTATTAGTGGAGATGGAGGCTTGTTTCTGGACTGATGCTCCTGGTTCAGGACACAGGTAGTGAGGCGGTATGAAAGCACTCTAGTTCTCTTCTGATGCTGGGCACTCTAACTGAGGTCAGATTTCAGGAGACACAGGCAGGACTCGTGGTAGTGCTCTGCTGGGAATACAGGCAACAGGCTGCTCTCTGCAGTTCAGCCTTGTCCCTGTAAGAGCTAAATGTCGTTTTCCTATGTTGTGATGGGAGCCAGCGGTTGTGGCAGCGTTTTAGTGGTGATTGCCGGCCATGTGGGTGCACTCTGCTTCTCTTGTGCTGTTTACACAGGGGAGATGGAGTCTATTTCATCAGAATGGCTGTAGGTGGTCGTGTTAGACCGGTGTGTGTTTGTCCAGGGCACACAAATGGTCTCCAGTTGCCGGAGTGGTTTACTTGTGATTGCGGTGCATTAACTTAGATTGCTGGTGTATTGAGCTGTGAGCCTCCCATCCCTTCTGCCTCCTCTCTTTCAGCTTGGTGAGACTGTTTGCTCCGGAAAGCCTGTAGAATGACATTAAACAAAGTGTGTCATTAAAACCTATAGACATATCTCTCCCCCTCTCTCTCTTTTTCTGTTGAACTTACTGAATAGATTTCATAACTCTCATTCTAATCTTTTACATGTTGAATTCAGAATGAATCATGTGGCATTTGGAATTCATCATATTCATTAAAATTGGTATTTCTCCATGATGAATAGAACAAAACGCCTCCAAGGTCTGACATCCTGTAGAATAGGCTGTCTTTAATCATCCTTTTCAGTTCCAATGTGCTTAAAGCTGGGGCAGGCACGTTTCTTTTTGTTTATAGGGTTAGGGTTAGGGTTAAGTTGGTGAAAATGTTATAACACCCAGTCAGCTACGAGTAATTCAAATGGTCTGGGTGAAGATCAGGCCTCTGTGATCGCTCCTACCTCTGTTTTCAGGCTCTCCAAAATCTCACTGATCCCGCAAGGCCTCAACCCATCAGGCGAGCTGTTTGCAAGGAGGCGGTCCTACTGCCTGTCAATCAAGCATGCACATTCTTATTCTTCTAATCTAGTCCTGACCACCCTGCAAACTGCAGAGAGAACACAAGTATGTCCACTGAAGATATGATGTGAAACTGCCTTACTGCAAACTGAATAATGGAACTGGAATAAACTTATGTAAGGAAGTAAGTTATTTTCCCACGGCACCAGGCGTGTTCATCAGGAAGGAGCCAAATTCAAGTTCAGGTTAGGTGTAACATCTAGCTATAACTTTGCAACTGCAGCGACTAATCTACACTATGTTTGATAAAAAAAAAAAAAATTGCCAGCAAATATTTCAGCAACAACTAGATTGAGGTAGCAGAGCTGTGCTTTGTGTAAAAGATTTGGAATTTATTAAGTTTAAGTTTACTAAGGTTAAGAGTTACAGGAGGGAGGGAGGGAGGGAGCTCATTTCTCCAAAGTTGCTCATTTCTCCAAAGTGGCCTTCAGCAGCTCTAAGGTTATAAAAGATACTTTTAAATGAAATATTTTATCATCATTATAATCATCATTAGAATGACAGAAATGCACTGTGATCCCTTAGTTTGATTCCCGCTAGGCTGCACACTGAAGATGATTAGAATGATTATACCAAGCTTTTGTCCAAACTCCTCTGATCCGCTCTTTATCTTGTCAGTCACAAAGAGGTCAAAATGTTTTCATTTTTCAGAATACTTATGGCAGGGATGGGAAAGGTGCCTCATTAAACCTGATTTAGAAAGAACTTGAAAACTTTAAAAACACAACCTACCAAACTTTGTCAGCACCTATGACATGGTGCCATGCCATTATAATTTCTCACTGTAGTTCAAATGACTGGGCTGGATTTCCTGAATGCAGAATCACAGAAATGGCTTGACTTAGTTCTTTCAACATGCCATGTTGACATGTTCAACAGGACTGTTTTGGTTCATACTGTATGAAATATTTTGTCATTTCAACAGATATATTCCATGGATCAACTGCAGGAAACAGCAAATCATTGATTTTTCTCTTTTCACTTAAAAAAAATTGCACTCATGACGTTAGCGCTGCAGTCATATGAAAGACTTCAGCAGTGCATTATTTGGGTTTTCTGTTCGGATTGGATCCTGCTGACTCTAATGGCCCTGTGTGACCTCAGAGGTTGTCAAATCAAAATGACAGTGGGAAAAGCACTATGGTATCAGAGGATACCAACCCCCAAGTCCAACCCTCAGCTTTTCTCTGGTTTGGCACTGCATTGAAAATAACCAGCAATAAACGCCCCAGTAGCGTCAGCCAGGACAGACCAGGCTGTGAAAAGGTTCATTTTGTGTCATATAGTAAGAGTTTATTGACAACATAATGACCGACAAAGTGCTTTTACCTTCATTTGTGGCACAAAAGATTCAGGAAGTCAATTTGTTGTGTTTTGCTGTGTGTGTGTGTGTGTGTGTGTATGTGTGCGTGTGCGTGTGTGTGTGTGTGTGTGTGTGTGTTCTTGTATTTCTATACATGTGAGGACCAAATGTCTTCTCAAGGAAAGAAAGGTTGCAAAAATCGTGAGGATATTTTGCAAATCTTCACCTCTTTAAGGGGCTAGTTTAGGGTGGTGGCTTGGGTTTCAGGTTAAGGTTAGAATTAGCATTAGGTTTAGGTGAGATAACTGTTGTGCCCCCTTAGGTGCAAAAGTACACAGGCACAGGGGTTCCTCCTTTTCCTCGTACAGATTTACCTTACCTATAAATTTATTTGCGGGAGGGAAATATCCACAAGGTAAAGTGAAGAAATGGCAGATTAAAAATGGGGTCCCCAGAGGTTAAGCTCAGGGTTCGGCTTTTCTGGTCTAGTAGGTGTAGAGATATCTTACTGGGTTTA
The DNA here is from genome assembly GCF_048128805.1 of Centroberyx gerrardi. NCBI lineage: Eukaryota > Metazoa > Chordata > Actinopteri > Beryciformes > Berycidae > Centroberyx > Centroberyx gerrardi. The sequence continues at coordinate 23,374,715 of NC_136008.1, forward strand.
GTTAGTGGAGAAAATAGATCAAACTTGACCGACTGGAGAAAGGTATGTAGGTCAGGTAGATCTGGAAATACTAGAAAAATGGGTATAGGGTATGGTAAAGGTTATGGTTAGGCATAAAGTGGTGAAGGGGTTGGGGAATGAATGTAGTAACTTGTCCTCACAAGTATAATACTACAAACCTGTGTGTGTGTGTGTGTGTGTGTGTCTGTCAATAATTTTAAGTATCGTCCGAGGCACATTGCCAATATTCACATGGAGTCTCGTTAAAGGTCAAACAAACCTTTGGGGTAAAATTTGCAGAGAGGTGGCATCCTATTGATTAAGTGACATCACTTTGATTAAACGCTCTCAGGAGTCCGCCCTCCAGTCTTTTTCTTTCATTTAGGCTTCTCCTTTTGTTGAAGTAAGGCAATATCCTCTTAATGTCGTTGCTGTGATTTCAGACAATTAACGCTGGAGAATGTGAACAACTCTATCAAAGCTAGAATAGAAAAGGCTGCAGTCTGTGTGTTGTCTGTGATTTGATCTGATCTGCATTCATGCACATTAACTCTACATTTCTCTGTATACAAGTGGATACACATTTCTGGACAAATTACTGTATGCATTCTACTTCCTTTTGTGAATTGGATCTGATAATGTGAATAACATACAATGCACATTTGTGTGTCTGCAGATATTTCTGTGCATGTTACCTCCATTTGTAATTCCATTTGTAAATTGGATCTGATAATGTTACAAATCACATTGTACATGCAGTGTGTTCTCCCATCTGTATAAGACAGATGGAAAGCAAAGAGACTTCTGTATCTTCATTTATTTATTTGTTATATTATTCTCAATATGTTCTTTTGTTATGATCACTTGTATTACCTTCAACCTCCTGTATGTATATCTTTCTCTCTGCTTCTGCAGCAAAGACCACATTTTCCCACAGGGATCATTAAAGTTTCATCTAAATCTCTTCATCAACATCTGTTCACAAATGAAGACTAAACTTTTCAATATCAACAACCTATATGGATTCCTTTTAGGCTGGAAGTTCTTTTGAAATGGGAGCACAAAAGCCACACATTTTCTCAACAAAGCAGTTGATGGAAATATGTTCTTTTGAATAATTTAAATTTACGATTCTGATAATAGCAAAATCAAATGGCTACGTTAATAAGTAAGTTTGTGCTTGATATATATATATATATATATATATGTATAGTAAGAAATTTACGACCACGAAATGAAAAGCAAAATGGACACATTGGTAAGTAATACAAAGTACAAGTTACTGAGCAACAGTATAGACAGCATCATATGTTTTTCGCCTGTCTGTCAGTCCAAGTCTCCACTGTATCAGTAGGCCTACCGCGGGGGAGTCACAGCTACTGTTCAATCAGCCATGATCAAAGAAAGGGATGGAGATGAAAGAGAAAAGAGAAGCCTGCTCAAGTATCTGTGATCCACTCAGAGAGGCTTTCATCCCACTGAGAATAATAAGTTACTTATGCAAACAGTCCAGCCCTTTGTATCTCTGCCCATCCCCTTCCCCGTGCCAAACTGCACAAATACTTTCCCCCCAGCCCCTCCCTCTCTCCTCTATCTTATTCATATTTTCTGCACTTCATCCCCTTCAGTATCTTCGCTCCATCTTTTCCCGTGGGGAGGAGATGAAACAGGGTGCTTTACAGAGACTGACGTGGCGCCGTGACAATGGGATGTCCCTGATGATCATATGACCTCTCCTCCCACGCCGCAGGCTAAGAGAGACCCAGGCTTTAACAACAACAGCGCTGGTCAGGTGTCTGTGCATCAGAGAGGTTCTGTCGCTCAGTTCAGACCCCATCATCTCAACCAAGATGTTATATGACTTTTCTTCTTTTGGTCTCATACCAGTTTGATTAGATCACTGAATGTCATCAGCTGAAAAAAGTGGAAATACATGTAATAGGCTACACTTGCTGTTGTTTCCATGTTTACTGCCCAGTTGGAATCTAATCAGGCTGCTAATGGGTCTTTGATGGGTGTTTTGTGTTGAAATACTGTACGGTTCCTGGGGTGTAAAGTCTATTCTGTTCCTATTTCCTTGACATTTACTGTTTCCTGGAATTGTCCAGCTGCTTACGTGAGCTGCGATGATGACGAGCAGCCTTCTCTCAACACTGAACTCCCATTGAAACCTGATCAAAGCCATCTGAATCAGCCAGACCCGCACAAAATGGGGCAGGATTGGTAATGGAAGCACCTTTTCACTCCACTTCCGCTCTCTGTCTTTTCATTAAACAGTAGCCCCGGATCTTCACCCGTGTCATTTTCTGCTTGCACTTAAAGGCAAAAAGGTTTCCCTACAGAAGCCTCGCCCGATGTAACCATGATTGCTTTGTTCTCCAATTCCAGCTCATTACATCTTCAGACATACTTTTATACACACTATTAGCTGTGTCGCCTGAAGAACTAGGAACATTGTATTTCTCTACTTACGGTTGAGTGAGTGTGCACTTAATGTACTTCCATACTCTGTCTCATAGAGAGGACATGGACGAACATCTAGTCAAGACCAGCTGGAGCAGAGCGCGTCCGGATAATCCTTCATGAGATACTGTAAATATAAAAGCTTGAATAAAATGAGGAGTGATGTAAAAAACTCTTACCTGTGCTGCGCCTCACTTCTTTAACAGCCGCTGAAACAACCTTTACGTTAAGGGCCTTTTAGAGGAACTGTTGTTTTGTCGTTCATTTTCGCAGAACAAATCAACAAGAGTTGATGCGGGAGCCTACGTAAAGCGGTCTTCAAGAGGTTTTATTAAAGGGATTGGGTTTCTGTGGGAGAGACAGGCCACACTGTTGTTTTAGCCTTGAATGGCAGCTTCACCAAGGCTGCGGCGCTTGTTATTCTGTTCAGTTCTTTATTTTGTTTTCTGCAGTACATCCATCCGTGATATCAGAACAAGGACTGCAGTGTACAACTCTCCCTCTCTCTCCTCTTTTTCTCTCTCCATCTATATATCTGTCTAGACACATATCACATTTTCTTTGTCGAATTCAAACAATACCTGGTAATATTACAGTTTTATAGGTCTGGATAGTGAGTAAATGACAGCGATATGCACATGCACATCCTTCACTGGTGCTGGACAAAGACTAAACTATAAAACTCAAAGTAGGTCCGCATAGCATTCTTCCTCCACCAAAACTTTTATTGTGACAAACAGATTACTATTGACTTTGAATAGTGGCCATAGATAAATAGTTGTATGCATATGCACACAGACATGCATTCAAGACTATTCCCCAAGAAATGTAAATGAAATAAGTAGTGCCTCCCCTAACTTTGTACTAAATAGTTGCCAAATGCTAGTAGATCCACAGACATTTGGCAGGTGGACAAAATGTTTTCTGCTCCAGCATTACTTAGAATATATTCATTCATATTCATAATTCTAGACTATTGCTGACGTACAGTATGAACCACAGAGGAATCATGCTGTGATTTATATCTATAATTAAAACCTTTCATACTCATAGTGAGCCAACAGTTCCTTGCATTTGGAGAGAAACTACGATGACGAACTTTCCTAATGATTGATTTTTCTAACAAATGCAATTTTAAAAGGAATGTAAGCCAGGCAAGGCAGGACATCAGATATCGATCTTAGACGCAGTTCATAGATTGTCCTCTAATTTAAAGCTAATTTTGCATTATTGATCAAGCCCTGTTGGTGGTAAAAAAAGCTCTCTGAACTGCTTCAAATGGCACTTCTGGACTCTGATGGTGCAAAACCATTTTGAAAGGAATTACAGAGGATGGAGTGAGGGCGAGAAAAGTGAGGGGAGTTTATCCTCGCTTGAGAGGGGAGATGGAGAGAAGCAGAGGGAGGACAAACAGGTAGAGAGACAGAGGCAGACAGTGACAGGTACAAAGAGGACGTCACATAGAAGGATGTAAGAAGTATGAAGAGAAGATGGGGAGAGAGACAGTGACAGACAGGCAGGCAGGCAGAGAGCGGCTCAGACAGAGGCAGAGTGTGAGTCACCGCAGCATCTCCATTCATTACACGTACACTCTGTCCCTTTCACCACATGCCTCCCTCACCTTGGATCCCTGCATGGCCAGAAACCACACAGCCCTCATTATCCTCTGGCCAGTTCAGCAGCCACCCGTTATATCACAGGCAAATGCAAAACGCCGTCGGTACATGAGCAGCTCGACTCCCCGCTCGTCTGAAGGGGGGACTTGTGGGGGAACAGGAGACACAAAGGTGAGAGCAAATTGCCCCAAAGCCAAAAATGGTCATTGAATGGCAGAGCGGCTGTGCGGAGACGGCTGTGTGTGGGTGTTTCAAGGGTTGTATCGTCTTTTCAGGTGGGATATAAAAAAATAAATCCAGCCGCCTCCTTTTGATTTTTATTAGAGAGCAAAGACTGTCGACATGCCACTTGAGCTAACATATTATTAAGTGCAATTGCTGATGCATTACGCATTTCAGAGGTATTCAGAATCAGAATCGCAGTCACTTTATTTCTCAAGACAGAATGAACAGGAATTTCAGGAATGGCATAACTTCATAGTTGCATGCATGGTACAAGACAGGAGGACCTCATATTTAGTGCAAGGGGACTGATAGACAGACTGTAGATATCACTCTGTGTATCTATTACTATATAGCATACATTGCCACTATAGGTGAAATTCCATCAGTGCCATGAAGCAACACACTATGAGATAACTGTAGTGAGCAGGATGGGAATACATTAAATGAGTTTTGAGAGGTTTTTCCTGAGGCTAAAGGAGTGATGTGCATAAAGATTTATGCAGACATTAGGGTTTGACCAGTATGGGTTTTTGAGGGTCTGTTTTTGGAGTGTTTTTGGAGTGAAGCTGCCGATAAATCCAAGTATTCAGTGTTTCCCCCAGAATTGTATTCTTGTCAAGCCTCTGAAACAGCATTTAGACCATCATGCGACACTAAAACTCTCCACTGAAACAGAAATGAAATTGTTTAGGTGGGTTTGCAGCGCTTTAAGGCAGGGTGACCCACCCCACCTACTCAACGATAGGGAAACTCTGGGATACATTAGGCCTTTAAATGAAGAATTCTATGGTTGTTTAGATCGCGGTTGCTAGGAAGGCCCTATTTGAGAGGTTTATATGCAAGTAACCAAGAGAAGTTTGTAAGAAATGAGAGTAATGAGAAATAGTTTTAAGAACATATTGAGAAATTGCCTTCCTAAGAACTTCTTAAATGCTCTTGCTCTTACTGGCCCAGTAGCATCTCCCAGAGGAAAATGATTTGAACAGGTTGCAGCCTGGGTGTTGCCGGCTTTCTTCTTCACCCTGACTTCAGTGAGGGAAGCTGACAGCAGTGCAGACTGGAGCTTAGCCTTGGCATGGAGGGAGGGAGGCAGCGGAGAACCAGATTGTGATGGAAAATGAAAGGATGCTTTCGATGATTGACCCGTACAGTTGGGCGAGGAATGGCTTTTGAGGAACTGAGCGTTCTCGTTTCCCGCGGAAAGAGCATCCTTTGTTGATTCAGCTGAAGATGCTCTCATCCTGTTTTCAAGGGAAGGTGAAGGCGGAATCCAAGGAATTTGACACAGCTGAGTTCACAGCTGATAGATGAATCTCTGGAGGATTAGACGATATTAGAGGATCTTTAGAAGGCCTTTGGCTGCCAATTGCATACAATGCTCAGTTTACATTGTGCATGTGCTTTGCATTTCTTAACACTTGCATCCCAAAACACAAACACAAAAACAAAATCAGTAGGTCCCCCATTTGTGTGGCATTGTGCTTTCCCAGAAACTACTTAAATTGTAATTCACGTTTTGTGCCAAAGATATAATAGAGTAAGTTGTGTTGGTTGTCAACAGATGAGCTGAAATGTCCCTTGTGAGCCTCAGACTCTCTCGGAAGATTATAAAGTCATGCAGTTTTTGATGGAAACTGGCAGTCAAGTCCCTCTCTCCGTCCCCACCTGCTGTGATGACACATATACATGTTCCTGCACATCATTAGGGACCACAGCTGAGAACAGGACAACCAGCTGTGTGTGTGTGTGTGTGTGTGTGTGTGAGAGAGAGAGAGAGAGAGAGAGAGAGAGAGAGAGAGAGAGAGATTAATTACTGATTTCTTACTTTTCACCTGACCCATTTATCTATTTTTCTTTTTTAAATTTCTTATAAAAAAAAACTGAATCTACTTACGTCATTTTTTGTTTTTTTATATACACAAACACTAGTTGCATACACTTCAAATCGACTGATACTCACTCTGCACTGGAGGTTCTGTGTGTGGGAGCTGAATTCACAGCAACACAGATCCACTACTAAAGAGATTCTGACACACACACATACACACCCATGTACACTGATACAAAGGGAAGAGCAGGGATTAATTGTACTGTATTTTATCATATCACCCATTGAGTGAGAGAGAGAGAGAGAGAGAGAGAGAGAGAGAGAGAGCCACAAGATCAGAGGCTGTGTGATTTAAACAAGACAGAAACAGAGATGCATTTCATATTTTAATGTCCTAAATATGCAAACATAAGAAAATGTATTTAAATTAATTCCAAGTGTTGATACCGGATTTCTCTGCCCTCGGTCTGGACACCCCAATGAGCTTAGAGAGGGAGATAAATCTGCTGGGCTTGCTGCTAAATTTGCATGTGCTTGTCAGATGACTAGAGAAATGGTTTGAAATGGCAAAGATACTGTGGTTTACGTTGCTGTGTTGAGTGTTATGTACATATGTTCTCTATATACTGAAATATTGCAATGATCATAGTCATAACGTTCTCTTGTAATGCCAATAAAGCCAACTCAAATTGAATTGAATTGCGAGAGAGAGAGAGAGAGAGAGAGAGAGAGAGAGAGAGAGAGAGAAGAGAGAGAGAGAGAGCTCTTGGGATCTTGCTGACCTGATCCCTGGAGCTCAAATTAAGCCCAGCTCTGTGACTGAAAAAAATAACATCACATTCTCACAGAAACCTCAGAGCTTAATGGACAGATAATACAGCCAGTCGCCAATCTTGTTAAACCAGATGTATACCAGCTTGCAATAAGCGGCACATATATCAAAGGGACTGCTCTGCATATAAAACACTGCAGTGTGGAAAAAATACTGCGTGAAAAACTTTAATGGTTGGTTGAATTTCCTAATTTTCCTGTTTACATAACAGGACTGTAACTAATTTTGCTTGAGACCTTGCAGAATTGAATGTTTCCCCAAGCCAGTGGAGAGTTTCTCTTGGCAGAGTCGTCGATGTTTTATTTCCCAAGACACATGAGGGTCCACATCGAGCCAAGACTCCACTCCTACTATTTCAGTCAGTATGGACTCCTTCACCGCCATACAAAGTTTCACTACCACATGACAACTTTATTGTGAATGCTTGGGGGCAGCAGTCATGTCCCCGCAGCTGTGTATTACACTGTAATGTGTCCAGTGGGAATATTATGATCTGACCACTCATCACTGTTATGTGTCCATGATATTTAGATGTATTGCACTCTGTAATGGGTTTCGGTGCACATGGGTGTACTTTAGAGCCAGAATGTAAATATAAAAATATATTAACTTCAATAAATTTCATATTTAATAAGGGTTAATATGATACTACTAATCAATAAATATGTTGCAACTATGGAAAAGTTGAAAATCAAAGCTTTATGCAACCAGTACAACATGGGAATTAATCCATGTAGCTGCCCAAACTCAGACAGCAGGAGTCGTCTGTCTGGCAGCGCCCTCTAGTGGTCACCATGAGTCTCACTCCTCCTGGATAGGCTCTGAATAGGCAGTGGGTGATGATTCATGGGGCCTTCAAGATGGAGAGGAAGCCCCTTAAGGTCTGGAGTGCCTCCTTATGGATTTGTATTATTTATGGTCACACGTTCTCTGGGTATTCAGTTTTATGAGGGACCCCTCTCTCCCTGATGTATTCTGACCTGAAGGTTGCAATAAACCAATATAGGAAACCTCATTGACCGCCAAGACTCTGGAATATTCTGCCTGAAGAAATTACACTGACAGACTTTATTTACTCATTTAATCGTCTTTTGAAAACTAATTTTATATATATTATACAGGCATTTGATAACTATTAACATTTGCATAACATATGACTGTTCCATTGTGCTTGTTTTTATTTTACATTAGAAATACTACTTTGTTGATTTTAAACTGTAAGAATATCATTAGTATATGAATCTGATTTATAAACATGCACCACACTTTGAAATGTAACTGTCTTAAGTATTATTTGCTTGTTACTTCATATCAATATGTAACTTTGTTTTGATAATAATACAAATATAATTCTTGTTATTATTATTAGTATTATTGTTGTTGTTGTTAATATTATTATTATTATTATTATTATTATTATTATTATTATTATTATTAGCAGTAGCAGCAGCAGTAGTAGTAGTAATAGTAGTAGTAGTAGCCTATAGTGTGGCCACCTGAGATCTCAGGTTACCTAAACCATAAGTGGGTGGACAGACAGACAGACAGACAGGGTTAGATAGATAGATAGATAGATAGATAGATAGATAGATAGATAGATAGATAGATAGAAAGAAATCTGGAAGTAGGCGTGTTTGGGCGTGTCCTTTGACGTAAGAAGGCGTGAAACCTTTCTGACGATCCGATTGGTCCGCCTCCAATAACTTCCTCCCACACCGTGACGTGTTGTTGTTGTTCAAGGGGCGGGGGTTGGTTTCTGGGGGGAGCTACAGGCAGCAGCGAAAACCGAGGAAGGATGCTCATCTTCCATCAGGAATGACACGGAATATACGTTAGTTAGTCTCATGTTAAAACAACCAAACGTTCCCAGGCGCCTACCGCTTTCCATCTGAATGCCAGCAGACTGACGGGAATGGGAAAACAGGTCAGCAAACGCTCGCTCGTACACGTTAGCTAACCGGCTAAGCTAAACTAAGCTAATGTTAACGTGCTTCTCTCTGCCCCGGTGCTGCTGTTGGTCTCAGTAAGGTGTCAGTATAGGCCTATAAACTGGCTATCTAACTGTTCTATCTACTGTTATCTAACGTTACTAAAGCTGCCTAAATGACGCGTTAACTGAGTTGACATCAATAGCTGCTTTATTAACTCGGCTAACAACAATATCCCAGCCAGCCTGCTTACTTGAGAGCAATAAAGCAACTCTGTCATCCACTCGAACAGGGGTGTAGTGGAGGGTAAACCCACTAACTCAGATGACCCATCTTTTGCGGGACAAGCGATTACACATATTTCAGGCTGACGTACATATTTATGACATGAATCCATAGCATACATTATAGACGGTAGTATCAAATTGATGTAAGTTATATGAGGATACGGTCTTATTAGGTAAAAAAATAAATAAAACACCAGTCAATGCTCTGCTGTATATAGAATAGATTTTGTTTATATTTGTGGTTGTGATGCCTTATTAGATGACCGCCTGGAGGTCATGGTTTACCACCTCTCCGTTTACCACTACATCGCTGCCTTCGACTCGCTGAGCTTCCACAGATCCAGGCAGTGTGGCACTGAGTCAGACTGCAGCACTGTGCTGCTCACTGCTGCGTTTGACCTCTACAGAGTGACTGTGCTTTGACAGGCTAACACAACTGACCAAATTTCACCTCTGGCTTCCTTGTCATGACATGTCCGCATCGATAGGTCCAGATTGCATTCTTTTTACCCCCAAAATGTTTTTCTAAAAGTCTCAGTGCGTGCCTGACAGAATGTTCGCTTGTATGAATGTTATTTAAAGAATAACAGTCTTAAATAATAACATATTTATTTAAGTTTTTATTTATTATTATTTATTGCTTTGTGTCATCTCTTGCTAAAGCCCTAATTATGAGATTTGCAGAGATCTGTGAGATCTGAGTTGGGTTTATTTGATGCTTTATTGATCCATGTGGGGCAGTTCTCTTTTTGTTTGCCCCCTCCCTCAGAGAGGTCAGAGGTCATGCTCAGCTATGAAACAGCAGCCCTGGAGCTGGTAGAGATTCAGTGTCTTGCTAAAGGACACATCAGCAGGGGGGGTGCTTGCTGACATGGAGGCTTGAACCCAGGCATTGCAGCCGAAGAGGTGTCTCCCTACTCAATTTCACTATTCAAATGTTTTTGCTGCAACGTAGGACAGTTCAGTTTTAATGAGCAATTCTTGCAGTCCCCTGTTGTTCGACAGACGAGTTTGTCCCCACCCCCTAATCCATGATGTCACATTGTTCATTTCAGGTGTAGGACCTCACACATTCAAAATCTGTAAAGTTAATTCCCATTCATTGCCAGTGGAGCAGCTTCAGGTTATACATGCTGATGACATCACACACTAGAGTCTTTTTTGTGTGTGGTTTCTAGCTTTAGGAGAGAGTTTTTCATGTTCACAAATTTACATGGAACTGTCCTAGGCTAAGGAAATAGCAAATACAATTTCTTAAATTGAGTGCTCTTCTTTTAGATTAGATCCGATTTGGGAAACAGAAAAACATAATAAAGTAAAAGAACCAATTCATGTATTTTGACTCCCAAGGATAGCACAATAAAGGATAGCACAAGGAAGTGTTACTTAGTGTTTCCATTGTGGTCCTTGGTGGAATACAAAATAAAAATATGTTGACATACAACACAAAACACTATAAAATGCTATGAAAACAGGGGATGAGACAAACTCTTTCTTGTTTCTGGCTGAGGGAGGCCAAACAGACCCAAGACATAAGAATAACATATCACACCTGAAATCAAATGCGACTCCCCCTTGAAGGTGCTTTAGAGAATCTTACCTCTAACCTGAATCCCTCTCCTCATGCTCCTCTTCCCCAGCATGCGGTGACTGAGCCTGAAGCCTGAAGGCGCAGCGGGTCCAGTGGCAGCAGCGGGCAGCTAGCTTGGATGAAGGATGAAGAGCCCGGTGCACAGATGCAGGGATGTGGAGCATGGGCGAGGGCAGGCGGGGTCCGGGTCCGGCTGCCTACAGGCCGAGCAGCGCATCCCTATCTCCAAAGACATCATCACCTCCTCCTCCGCCTCCGCCATGTGGTTCATCAGGGACGCCTGCGGCATCGTGTGCGGCGTCATCACCTGGCTGCTGGTGTTGTACGCCGAGTTCGTGGTGCTGTTTGTGATGCTGCTGCCCTCCAAGAACCTGACGTACAGCATCGTGAACGGCACCCTGTTCAACAGCCTGGCCTTCCTCGCCCTTGCCTCACACTTCAGGGCCATGTGCACCGACCCTGTGAGTGGGGGCTTGTCTGGGGTTATGTACACACACACACACACACACACACACACACACATGCATGCGTGCAGGCACAAACACATGCTCAGAAATGTATGTGGCTTAATATTATATAATGTATATGTTCAAATAGTATGCAATATGGGTTTGTATGTACTATCTGTAGGACAGATGATAGATACTTCATCAACTTCTTGACAATCTTATGCTCACTTTAGGTGTTTTACTCTTTTTGTTTCTATGTTCTATTTCTTTGTTTTGTTTTCTGTGAAATCTATTTAATGTCTTTTATTGATTGTCTTTTTCACCCATTCGCTTTGGCAACACAGGAATGTACTTGTCATGCCAGTAAAGCAAGTTGAAATAGAAAATTAAAAAATTGCACATGTACACTTACATACACATACACACACACAAGTTGGAAATTAGGTCACTGGTTATCTTGCACTGATTCTCAATGTCATGCAGACAAGTTCAGCGTCTTTGCCGTTATATCGTGTTGATTAATGGAGCTGAAATCTCATGAAATTATAGTACATTTAGCTTCTGCCTAGTTATTTCATTATAATGATTAATGAGCTGCAAATTACCCGGGAGTCACCTACTGTATGTTGATGTGTCCTGCTAGGGGGCCGTGCCAAAAGGGAATGCTACCAAGGAGTACATAGAGAGCCTTCAGCTGAAACCGGGGCAGGTGGTCTACAAATGTCCCAAGTGCTGCAGCATCAAGCCTGACCGAGCACACCACTGCAGGTAGGGCAAAAGGGACACCGAACGCTTGCTGCCGCATTAGGAATTCACAAGCCCATTTCCACGCTTAGAGCTGCAGCGTTTTGTTTCAGAGGAGCGGAGATGTCAAACTATTATCAGAAATTATGACTTTGGTTAATCTGTGGAGTAGAAATTGCTCTCCCTGCAGTTCAGTGATATAGTATAACTGCCTTTGGCCTTCAACAGCTTAGTGTCCCTCATTTTCCATTAATGTTTTTCCTTGTGCACGATTACGAGTTGTTGCCCTGGAGGGTTGATACAGTTCGTAGCTGAACTGGATGAGGCCTTATTTACAGCCGTCGCTGCACTGTAATCCCAGGCTGCCACTGCTGCTGGTTGAAAGTAATTCTTTTGACTCGTGCTGTGGTATTCTTGGTCTCTCTCACTCTCTTCTCATCTTATCTGCCCTTCTCTCTCCCTCACACTTTCTCTCTCTCTCTCACTCCCTCCCTCTCACTCCCTCATCACAGTGTATGCAAACGCTGCATACGGAAGATGGACCACCACTGCCCCTGGGTCAACAACTGTGTCGGGGAGAACAACCAAAAGTACTTTGTGCTTTTCACAGTAAGTTCAGCACCTTGAGAGTGGACACCCAGGCACACAGAGTAATTAACACACACACACACACTCTTACACACTCTATTATATGCCAGCTCTGCGGGGCACTTGGACTGTGGGCTGAGAGTAATCACCCAGATGCACTGAACAGGAATGAGCCTCTTTATCTAATGAAGGCATACCAAAAAATTGTATTAGATTATAAACCAGGCCAAAGACCATTTTTCAGCCTTGGCCAACAAGGAGAAGGGGAGTGCAGATGTAGCCTTCATGGAAGTCACACTTTTTTTCTGCACCTCTGTTGCACAGTTGCTGCACCCCCAAGAGGAATTACTTGGGAAATCAGTAGTACTTGTTGTAGTAATGCAGGACAGATGCAGATATGTAGTAACTTGTGGTTCATGCTTCCCTGTCTTTTCCACAGATGTACATTGCTCTCATCTCTCTCCACTGTCTGGTCATGGTGGTCTTCCATTTCCTCTACTGCTTTGAAGATGATTGGACAAGTGAGTTTTTTCCCCCTCTGTATCCCTCATTGCCCTTCAGTCATAAAAAAAACAAAATGTGTCCTTAAGTCCTCAAGACAGGAGTCCTCAGCTCATTTCATCCTGCTCTTTTGGTTTGAAAAGGACATGAAGTAGCTTTTAAGTTCATAATCATCAATGAAGATCATTGTTTCAAGTTCCTCCCTCTTTAGTTCTCATGTTTTATTTCCTTTTCATTTTGAAGTTTCATCCTTTCTGACACATTCTTTCCCTTCTGGACTGTGGCTGCGGCGCAGCTAGCAGCTTGCTGTCTGAAGGTCAGTCATATCCAGCAGCCCAGCTAGAGCAGGCCAGCTTTGTTCTGGAGACAGCAGCCTCAGGCAGTATCTGTGCTTGGATGGGTATTCTTAACATAGAGTACTCTCTCTGATTTTGGTTTGCATATTGAACGTCATGTTGACTTCCAGTTGAATTTTATCAGTTCCCTACCATTGGAGCGTTTTGTCATGTGGAAAAGGACACATTTGTTTGCTCAGTTACACAAAGGATCATATTGCACACACATTGCATTTGTAAAATCACCAGCTATCCATGTGGCAGCACAGCAAGACCATACCACTATTTGACTCTGTTTTATAACTGTTTGACGTCCTTAGTGAGGAATACATGTGATGTGCCATATGTTAGGGCTGAATTCCAGACTGCTGTCTTCCACTTGACAATCATATTGAGATTTCAGAGTTCAGTCAAAGCAGAGATAAATCAAGTCATGAAATACTTTTAGCAATAGAGGTTTGTCAGAGCAGCAAAGAGATAAGCAGTTTAAACCAAGAGAGAGCAAATACGGCATGGCAGGAGCTAAGGTAGTTTATTAGCTGTGCGAAGTAAACGGGTCCGAACTCAGACACAGAGTCAGCAACTGATTCCCTCATATTGGCAGGAAGCTTCAATAGAATTTCCAGTTTTGTCGACACACAACCTCTGACCATTTTTCCTAGAGAATTCAGTTTTCCTCCTTTCCCCCCCATTGCATCCTGCTCTTTAGTGTCTTGCTCACACACCTGGCGGATGGAAAGGGCATTTCCTGGTTTCATGAATCTTCTTTGCTACAACTACAATAGTTGCTTATGCAATTTTGATAATGTTGCCATGGAAGTAAGCATTATCTCATGTGTGGTCCGTACATGAGGCTTAGAGAGTTACCAAATGGCGACTCAAGAATGTCATATTTGAATGGGAATGCCCTTTCTATTTGTGGTAAGGCTGTAGTCACAAGTCTTCAGACCTGCTTAACTCTTCAACATAAAGCTGTTCTGAACCTGAACTAATACCTCCTCCTTATCCTGAAGGCAACACAGGCAACTTTTTGAAGCAGTAGACACGGGTAATAAATCCTTCAGCAAGGACGAGGATTGGCAAATGGGCCAAATCTTTTGAGCATGTTTAGGATAAGGAGCAGAAGTACAATAAAAGATGACAGCTGGCCATAACTGTCGACAGAATTGCTTCAAAGCGTTGCATCCTCATCGTAGTTTTGCAAATGAGTCAACAAGAGTGAGCCAGAGCTACTTTGAATGTACTATGTAGCACCTCCTCACATGATCCTCTGCTTTACCCTCTCACCTCTCTTCCTCCATGTCCCTCCATCCCCCTCAGAGTGCAGTTCCTTCTCTCCTCCAGCAACAGTCATCCTCCTCATCCTCCTGTGCTTTGAGGGTCTCCTCTTCCTCATCTTCACCTCTGTGATGTTCGGCACCCAGGTCCACTCCATCTGTACCGACGAGACCGTAAGTGACCCCCTTTAGTGACCAGCCAGGCTCCTCCTCCTTTCCTTCCTTCTCTTCTTCCTACCTCCTTCTGTTCTTCAGCCCCCCAGACCTGCTCTCTGCTGCTGCTGCTGCTGCCACCTTTGCTTCGTTAACAGTGCCTCTTTGACCTCTAATGACGGTTGTTTACAGCTAAATAACATCCCTGTACGACCTGAGGTAGACTGATGACAGCAAATTACTTTCAAGTCTTAATGACCTGAACTTGAGTCAGTGACTTTTCATTGACCACATTGTCTCAGATGCTGGTAACTGCCAAAAGGAAGGAAACTTCAATATTGAGTGTCTTAATAGTGTGCTGGGCCACCATATGTTGCCACAACTGTTTGAGTGCACAGATTACACACAGATGCGTGGAACTCTGTTGGAGGGCTGAAACACCATTCTTCCATGAGAAATGAAATAATTTGCTGGAAAACGGTGTCCTCAGCACTGGTCCAGGATCTCTCGTTAGTGTTCTATTGGGCTGAGATCTGATCTGAGATCTGGAGACTGACCATTCAGTCACGCTGTAGTTATATTCATCCTGGAAAAGTCCACCCCCATCAGGATAGAAATGCTTCATCACAGGACAAAAGTGATCACAGAATGGCTTTTTGCTCTGAATGTACAAAGTATTAGGACCATCTAACACTGAGATGTACGCCCTTTACATCACCTGTTTCTACTGTTTCAGGCTTAATAATGCATTAAGCTTTCCCCTCTTCATTTACATCTCTTCTTACATCTCAGCTTAAGCATAGGAATTCTTCATAACTTTCAGCTGGATTCACCTCAACAGTCTTTTCCAGCAGCTCTTGCTCATAATATTTGCAGAGCTACCAGAACTCTTCATTGTGGGGAAACAGGCTCTCAGGTGTTTCCTTTATTTTGGCAGTTACCTTAATATCTAACTGGTAACTTCAGTTTGAAAATATGATCTAACCTTGCATGTTAGTGGCTGGCTTCACTTTCTGAGAACACACACCAGCGCCAGTTGCTGCTAGCAGCATTTCCGCCTCAGTCTCTTGGCATGCAAGCCGAGGCCTTCGCTGCATATCTAACCTGTAGGCTTAGGTCTCCTTATTTCCTCTTGCCAGTGCTCAAATGATCTGCTCATGGAATCAGTCTGGGGTTCCGCTTTTTGTAGTGTACTTGAACGATGGAAATGTATTTTTATAGGTTGAAATGTGTCCATGTATCAGTGGAAGAAGGAATCAGTATCTCCTCTCTAAAGTTTGGTGCCATCCTAAAATCATTTAGCCTAGATATTGGTGTGCCTGTGTATTGTAGTTCACCAAACCACTCTGAAATAACTCCCTTTCCTGCTTCTAACTTCTTTTTGTCTGCAACTCCAGGACAGTTATGGGACATTTAAGTGAGAAGGGAGGCTTTTTTTCACATATTGGAGACTGTACAACACGCCGAGGGAAATACAACAGAACACAAGGCATTATAATACAGTCATATTATCCTTGTAGAGAAATCAATTGAAACCAGAAACACTGGGGTTTGTGCCCTAGTTGTTGCTCAGGACCTTTGTTACTTCTCAGATTTCGTAGGTTGAAGAGAATAGAGATTTGAACAGGTGCTACCACAGAAAACCGAAGCAACGAGGCATTTTATGTGGTCTGGCATCGCTGACCGGGTCACAAAGGCACACCCACTGAAGTCTGGTTGTCTCTCGTTTTCAGGGCATAGAGCAGTTGAAAAAGGAAGAGAGAAGATGGGCTAAAAAAACTAAGTGGATGAACATGAGGGCGGTATTCGGACACCCTTTCTCCATATTGTGGTTTAGCCCCTTCTCCACCCCCGACCACGGGAAGGCTGAGACCTACCAGTATGTGGTGTGAGAGCTCAGCGCAGGGAACCAGCCAGCCGGGTCAGAACCAAACTGAGGGGGGAGAGCAGAGGTTCACCCACGCCCCTCCGGCCCGGCCCGGCCCGACTGAGCTCAGCTATGGCGGCCCCCTTTGCTCCCAATGCTGAACATGATTGTACTGTAACTCCCACACTAACCATGGACAGCTTTTCATCTGCTTTTTGTGTTGCCAAGAGAGTGCGCTCTACTTTTATTTTGCTTTTGCCTTGAATGAGCCGAGTTGCAGAGAAAAAGAAACACTTTCAGCTTGTGAATCCTGTTTGCAAAACACTCTGTGATTAATGTGTGTTTTTTTTTTTTTTCTGAGCTATCTTTTCTGTTTCTGATAACAGAAGCCTTCTCCTTTCTTGTCCTGTGTTTACTCTTGCTTTTCCTGAGGTCTTCCACTCGTCAGTCAGACACTGGTCTGTAGTATGTTCCAGACATGGGCAAAATAAACACTTTCAATGGTATCAAGTACTTAAAATGTGGTGCTTTCAGCCTATCTTTACAGGCTCACAAGTAACTGACAATACCACATGCAAGGCCTAAAACATTATACTGCAAATTCGTCAAATATTTCAAACTAAATTGTTACCTTCAGTTTGCTCAAGTCTGGAACATTATCTCTGATTCCTTTCTGATACATGCTTGACACGAACAAAGCCATTGTTGGAGGGAAGAGATTTGTTAGAAATCAAGCCAGGATGTTATTTTTTCTGTTTGTGTCGCCAAGCAGAATCAATCCCTTTGATTGCCAGCTTGCTTTGGTCGTGACAAGTCTTACCTAACACATTCTTGTAATTGCTCAATGTGGAAATTAAATGGGTTCAATCAAGTGCAATCAAGGTAATTGTCAAGCTCAATTTATCTTTAATCAAGAACAGTGAAACACGGTTGGAGGAATTTGTTGGAAGAATTGATTGTACTTAGTGAGGCTGTCAACATAAAGGATGTAACATATATATATATAGATTTTTTTTTTTTTTCCTGGTTTCAAAGGAAGATCTGGCCTCCCACAGTAACACCATCGCTATCTGTGTGTCTGCATGAACACTTGCCACTGAAACAGCCCCTTGTGTTCTAGGCCAATGATTAGCCATGACAGTGTGTGGTGTTTTGATGTTGTCAACTTGTGCCAAATTTAGTCTTTCAAATACACGTCGGCTTGGGAAAGGTTTGACATGAAATTCAACAAGGACACTGTTTTGTGTTAAATTTTTCTTTGCTGGAGAAGGTATTCCATTCTGTGTTGAGTCAAAGGGAACCAGCCTATAATAAATGTGCGAATCTGCCTGGCATACAACTATTAATGCAGCAGCAGGATAGTAGCTGGACTGTGTCTGCACTATAACAAAACATAAAGCATTTAACAAACTATTAACAAACTCAACTGTCACCGTTCACTTTGCATAACTACTATTACTACATGGCTGATTTGCACTTTGTATCTATCCTTTATGTTTAAGATTTGATCCTGTGTGAACTGCTCTCTGTTCTACAGTGTGCATTTTGTTATTCTCTTCTTTGTTTACATGATATCGTATGTATCCTTTGTTATCTGAATGCATGGTACAGATGAAGGCTAGCTTAGTATTGTAGGTGAAACACTGCTGGTATGATGGTGCCAAGTCCTGCTGGTGAGAGTGATGTTGAAGATGATGTTTTTTTAACAGAAATTTTAAGTCTTTCTAAATATTCTGAAAGTATTTCAGCACATGCGCAGAGAGAATAAATACTTCTCAGTTGCAAAGCCACTTTTTCTGTTTGTGTGCTTGCGTTTTTGGGGTGTCGTTTTTTTTCCTTTGCTTGTGGAGGGGGGGGGGGGGGGGGGCTTCTATTCTTGTGAGATGTGATTTCACAGTTATACCCAAATCTGTTTTTTTGTTTCTCCTGATGTATTATTATGGTATGTTGATGCTGTTCAAGGGTTAAAGAGGTTACTCAGTCTTCTACTTTCCCTGCATACAATCCTTTCATTTTTCTCACTTGTCTGTCACATCCTTCATTGTCAATTCTCAATCTCCCCTTGTCTTCCATTCTACTGCCATCGTACTGTCTGGAATCTGTCTCTCTCCCATGCGACGTCTTCTCCACACTCATGCATTTGCTTTGGTTGGTTACTCAGTGTGCCAATAAGCTTCTGAAGCAGACAACCCTTTAAATCTTGACGGAGGTAAGCTTGCAACAGAGGTCACAGTAGCCGTTCCATCAAGCTTAACACATCACACGCATGCAGATTTAAATCAGAAGGCCAAAGTGACTCGGCTCGGACTCCTTCCTTTTCATTTCTGTTTTGGTTTCACAGATTCAACCAAACGTTATGAATGAATGAATGAGTGAGCTCTGTGTCTAACGGCATGATGCATGCACCGTTTTTTGACCATTCGTTCTCTGTTCACTCTTCCAAAGGTGCATGTGACAGCTGTTGCGTCATTTTGTACCGTATTTTGTTCAATCTTGGGCGAGTTTCTTGCAAAACAAATGAATCATCGCTGACAAAAAAAGCATTTTAAATGAAGGCTTCTAGACTTGATTTGTGTCTGAGCATCCGGCCCAAAAATGAGCAAAATAATCGTGTGTTGTTCCAGTTTTAGTATCGTCGTCAATATTGTTATAGTTAATGGTCATTGCATGTGGATGACAGACGTCTCAGCTCCATTCCTTTCACCTCAGACCCTCACTGTCGTGTCTTCCCCAGGGAATCGAGCGTCTGAAGGGCGAGACGGGGAAGTGGGCCAAGGTGCCATGTTGGGAGGCCATGCAGACGGCGTTCGGCGGCCCGTTCTCCCTGTCCTGGTGCAGCCCCTTCACCGGGCTCAGCTGCAGGAGGAGCCCTCCGGATCACGTCATCGTCCCGCAGGGGGAGATCATCGAGGAGGACGTCATAGAGATACCGCTCAACTAGCGCTGCAGTCAGGAAGACATTTTGTCAGAGCGGCCGTGCTTCGAATTTGAATTCTTCGTGGTGCACGTCAGACCTTATCAGGGCTGCATAAATATGGAGAAACCACTTGGAATTGTCTCTTTTTATCCCCCCATGACAGTGTCAGATGTTTGCCACGTCTGGTATTCTCTTCCCGTGTAAATGCAGCCACTTTCAACTTGTACAGGGCAATAAACTCGGATTTTAAGCCATCCTTTAGCATCTAGACACTTACTCTTCGTAAATGTAATGTAATTGCAGACGCTAAGTAGGAGGGAGACTAATCCCATGTGGAAATCATGTCATACTGTAGATTTACTTAGTAATAATGAAGGACTTGATAGAGAATTTGGAGGTGCTGCCAAGCCATTTTTCCTCAGATCATTGTACGATAGAACGGGTCAAAGGTCAAGTTATGTCTCTGTACAGATTGCTCCTGTCGCTGGAACCAAAGTTTGTCAAGGTGAAGAGGATTTGAAACGCTCCCGTTAAGCTATCTCAGGAGAACACCACTAACAGTAACACTATTCTGGCACTGGAGCATGAGCGACTAACTCTCAACCACTATGCAGTAGTGCTCTGCATGCCTTTTTGTGTGGATTTTAATCCAGTTTCATTCACTGTGTGCCTTAACAATCTAGATTTTTTTATTTTTATTATTTTAAGCATGGCATACAAGTGAAGTAAGTTACCATGGGGGGGGGGGGGGGGGGAGTTTTCTATGATATGTTGTTCATCAACTGCTCATCTTGCTAATTCTGATTTCCGTTTGGAATTGCCATTTTCATCTGTGTCTGTCACTCTAGAGCCCATATAGGAAATGAACAGTATTTGACTTAATGTGGAGGAGAGTGTTACGTAAGAAAATGGCTGCTGGAAAAGGGCTTTTAACTGCGAAATGGATGCTGGATACCATGGGACCACTCATGTTTTATCATGTTTACATCATTTTAATAAAAGGGGTTTTATCATGTTGCGGATTTTATTTTGAGGTTCTAAAATAAATGTGCTTAACATCATGTGGACATCATAAATAGTTGAGTGTATTTTCTATACACTGTGGCCTCATTAGGAAGAGGAATTTAAGAAACAGCATTGTGAGCGAATTATTTATTTTCAACAATCTCATCTGCACAGTTTTGCAGTTCATTGGATATTTACAATAAAATATAAAAATCTTCATAGCACGAAACTTCGTCAAGCTCTTCTGGATTGTGAGTTTTACACAGATTTGGTCAGTGCGAGAGAGCTGGCATGACATCCTTGGTCAGTAAGACTGTACAACATGACAAGTTAGTTATTGCATAGATAACGTGCCTGGTTTCAATATAATGGTGTACATGTGTAAGTTTATTGTCCATATGTCCATCAAGGGTCCTGATACATATTCATATACAAGTCCCTACAACAGTTTTGTGAAATCACATCTATTCTACATCCAAACTTCAGTGAAACAGTGAGCTGGTACATATGCATATCGACAGTTTAGTGCAGTATTTTTGCTCTCATCGCATTCAGTTCCACCTTTTCGACTTCTGATATTCCGGTTTCTGATACACAGCAAACAGCAAAGAGTGGGCCAGGAAAGACATATAGTGTATGACAGGAATATGGCAGATACAAACCAGTAGTGTCTGGCACTGATGGTACTGCAGTACCATCCAGCCATTAGCCCTGTGCAACATAGTCAAATGTGTTTAAAATGTTTGATAAAATATTAAGACACTGATTTATCTCATTCCGCTTGTGTTCAAGTGCCTGAGAAATTCAACCAAGCGCCTTTCAAAGAGTCTCACCCCAGGCTGCTGTGGTACGTGACTGAAGGCCAGAGGTTTCATGCTTGTGATGAGCTGAAGTTACATCACTCCTCCTTCTTGCCCTCCTCCTGTGGGAGGCTCTGAGGTGAGGATCCGTGGAGCACCAGCAGCCCAGACAGAGTGAGAGAGATGCCCACCCACCACAGAGCTGCGTGGGTCTCCCCGAAAATCACCCTCCCCAGGATCGCCTGGACACAACAAACAGAACAAACAGAAGGAAACACACTGTGAAATCAAGGTCAGACGCCAAGGAACACTAAATATAATGGGACCTTTAAAGTATCGTAGGTCCCTGTGGAGAGCTTACAGAGGAGATGAAGTTGGATGCGGTGGTGGTGACGGTGGCTCTGGCTGAAGAGGAGGAGAGGTGGAGGGCCTTGGAGAAGAAGGTCCACATCACAGCGTTACAGGTGAACAGCAGGCCTCCACACGCCAGGCGCAGGGGGATGTGCAGCTGGGAAAACACACAGGCAGGTGAGATGGGAGGGAGGCGTCGCCTTAGCTTCAAAATTCAATAATAACATGGTTAAATTATAGTGTTTCAATGTAAAGGTCATGCACTTCCACACTCTCCAAGGAATTATTCAACCCCATTGACTTTTTCCACATTATATGTTGTTAGAACTGAAGTTAAAATGGACTAAATTAGGGATTTAGGGCTCGAGAACCAAACCAGACTCTTGTAGAAGTGTGTGTGTGTGTGTGTGTGTGAGTGAGTGAGTGAGTGAGTGAGTGAGAGAGAGAGAGAGAGAGAGAGAGAGAGAGAGAGAGAGAGAGAGGAGAGACTGCACTCAACTGCATTTCTCTAATCACTGCAGTAGATTAGAGGAGGTTCAGCTCAGTCTCACCCAGTCACAGGCAGTGGCTGCAGTGGCTCCACCGGCTCCACCGTCTCCCCCGGTCCACGGCTCCCCTCCGGTCCACCTGCTCCTCCCGGACTCACACATCTGTTTCAGGTAGTCTGCGCCGAGCGACAGCTTGGCAGAGGAGGAGGCAACGGCGCCGAGAAAGCCCGCCAGCAAGGCGTAAAAAGACCCTGAAATCATGTCCGAAGAGGGCGAAGCAGAGTTTCCCCTTCAGTGACAAGAATCCATATCCATAATCCCAGAGATGGCCACTGATACTAGTGTCAAGCCAGCCAGAATACAAAGAATCGGACTTCCGGTAAGACGTTTCAAAATAAAACTCTGATTGACGAACATGGGTAAGCGGGGATAGGCCTACAAAGTGCCAGGCCAAAAATGAAAATAATATAATGTGTAATATATAGCTGCCAGACAGCTTTGAAGGATACCTGCTATCTTGACTGTGCTCCCATATCAGTGTTCTCCCCGGCACTTAATATAATTTTTTTTTCCAAATCGACAAATTGCTCCTTTTTATTTTGAAGGCAAAAACATATCTTCCGGTCACTTGTACGCCTCTTCACTTCCTCGATATAAATATGTGGGCATTTCCGCCAATCACATTAGCGCTTAAAGCTGTAGTCTTGTGACTCGCAGCGGCACATATTGATGACGTATATTTTGTTTTGAGGGAACCTTGTGCCAAGCTAAATTGCATTTATTTCAAATAGGTGTTTGTATTGTTTCGCTCTTCTGCAATGAACAAGAACAACAAGAAAACTGGCGTGTCGTGGGTGAAACCAGCGGAGCCGTCCTTCCTAAAGAAATTCAAGAGTGATGTTGGATACAAGGAGGGACCGACGGTCGACACCAAGGTATCAGCTCGGTTTGGCTAGCTGTGTTAGCAGCCAGGGCTAATGTAGCTTGTTTGAATCTGTGGGAAATCTCCTCTATCTGACCAATTCCATGTTTATGTGAGATTGTGCCTTAGATCCAATCTGCTCATCAAATAGTTTGCACCACTGAAACAAGTCACTCGCTCTACAGCATTAACCGAATCACAAAATCACAAAACAATGCAGAAGTCACCCTGAGCCACTCATTCTAACCGCCCTTCACTAAACTACACTACTTCTCTCAGCTCTCTTAGCTAGGGTGTCTGAAAATTGAATATATCTATTTTTATCTATGCAAATCTACTAGTCAATCCTCTCTTAGCTATTGTGGAAATAAACTGGAACACACTGCCTAGGGATCCTAGAGAGGCGGACTCAGTAAAAAAATAAAGAAAAAGTAAAAATAAGTTAAAAACCTACTTTTTTTTTTTTTACTCTGTTTTATCACAAACTTTAGTTTTACCAGGTACATATTTCATTCTGTGTTTCTAACTCCCCTGGTTTAGGTCATGTCATCTTATCATGTTTTTAGTGGTATTGCTGTTATAGTTCTTGTATTATTGTATTATTATTATTATTATTGTTGCTATTATTTTTATTGATTTTATTATTGGTATTATTCTTAGTATTTACATTATTCATTTTTTATTCAATTTTATATTTTTGTGATTTTACCGTGCCTCCTGTGAAGCACTTTACTTTGTATGAAAGGTGCTATACAACTTAAGTTTATTATTATGAGTTCATCATCCATAATATTCCATGATCTTCCTCTCCAGCGGCAGGTGATGCCGACACTAGATGACGACAGCGGGAGTGACCGTGAGGATGAGTTACCGCAGGTTGTTGTCATTAAGAAAGGAGACCTGAGCGCAGAGGAGGTGAAGAAGATCAAAGACGACACGCGTGGCGGGGCAGAGAAAGGTAAGACTGACTGAGCTTGAACCATCATTTCATGTCTAGTGGTCGATCTGTTTCACTGTTGTCTGTAATCACATCATTGTTGATAATGTTTAAGTTACGCTTGATTTGAAGTCCCTTTTGCAAGCCTGTAAGACCTTGTAGAGGCAGTAGTAAGCCTCTAAAATGCAAACCATTGTTCTAGCAACTGTACACCCACACATTGTACAGTTAACTATTTGTGAAGCACGTCTTTGATGAATCGCATTCATCCCTCTGTCTGTGTGTCTACAGAGGATGAAGCTCCTGCCGATGGTAAAATCCTTTTCAAGAAGCCGGCCAAGCGCTCTTCCTCAGACAAATTCCAGGGCATCACTGCCAGCTCCAGCAAAAAGAAGAAGAGCGAGGGAGAGGAGAAGAAGGAGGACAAGAAGGAGGACAAGAAGGAGGAGAAGTCTGGAAAGAAAGTAAAAAATAACAGCCTTCTGTCGTTCGGAGGGGACGAGGACGAAGACGAGGACTAAATGAGGCTGGTACACCGCAGAATCCAGACTGGAACTTTTGTTGGTGGCTTCCACTCTGGGAAAGGGGAGACAGCAGGAATCTTCCCAAATAGATTAACAAGTCATTACATTTACCCTCTGACATATGGATTCAGAACAGTCTTTATTTATAGCACAATGTTCCTGCTTGGGAATGTGTGTGTGTGTGTGTTGTATGACTAAGGCAATATTATCTTTTGAACATGCTGCATTCTGAATGACAGGACTCACTACATGTTAAGATCCTCTAATCTCCTCGTTTGTGTCTGAATCAGGATCTCATCTTCATCTACTTCATCTAAGGTGTCAATAGAACTGTGATGATGTTTGCAACTAGTCTGGAGTATTCATTAGTGAGTTTTTATACGTTGATGCATTCAACGGTTCATTGGGTGTATGATTATATTCTAGCTTCGAAGATGGAGCCTTGACTGTTCATGTTGAAGTCATGCATTCTTGTCAATGCAATTGTATGGTTTTTTTTTTTATGTGAATGTGCTTTTGTTGTATGCATTTTTTAAAGGGTTTTGGCTGGAACATTTGAAATGTAAAACATTAAATCGATTTGACAACAGCCGATATTAAAACCTTACTGTTTTACTGTGCTGGTGTATATCATGGTCTTACCTTCTAATTAAGTAACAAGTGAATCAGTAGGAATCTGTGTTAGTGCCCAATGTACAGTATATAACTGCCTAATTCACTAAAAAATTGCACACGCAGTGATTAGTCTGAATATGGTTATTTATTCTGGATTAAGTATTTCATACATGCACAGAACTCACTCAAACAGCACATCCAGAGAGAAACATCCATTTTATTTAAAAAGAAAAAAAACAAAACATGAATTAATATGTAACTCTTCTCCAAGCACACAAAACCATGAACCAGTTGACTGATGTGACTATACATTCAGAAAATCAAAAGGCAAAATTGGAATCAAGTGACGTTAGTTCACTGCCCCGTGTCCACGACCTTTGGCTGTAAAGTACATCTGAAAACATGACAGTGCATCCTAACCTGTCTAATTATCTTTAGTAAGGATGGGGTTTGACAGACATGATTCATGTCTGTCAAACCCCATCCTTACCCATCCTTACTACAAAACATTTTTAAAAATGAAAGCTGCCAATTTGAATCATTAATTTGCCTATTTATACACTTTGAAGTGTCGGTGTGACAGAAAACAAAAGATTTGACTTTGACTGAATATTAAGTACGAGATTTCTTCAGTCAACCAGTCAAGCACCCAAGTTTTTGCCAAGCAACTTCTCAAGATCGGTTCTCTGAGAAAGCTCAACGACAAGATTTACTATTGACTTACTTAAAAAGTGGGAGATTTATGCAAAGCATATGTAATTAGAAGGGCACTCGGAGAGCGCAGACCTCCGCCAAGGCCAATAGTCCAGTCTTCTATGATATGCAAATGTGCAAGCGCAACCAATATACGGATCCGCTCCAAAATTTAATGGGTTCTTCCTTGGCCCATGCTACACCCTTCCAGTTTCATGAAAATCGGGCCAGTAGTTTTTCTGTAATCCTGCTGACAAACAGAGAAACGGCACCGAATACATAACCTCCTTGGCAGAGATAATTAGGAACATAGACAGTTTTACTTGGCAATCGTCAGGAAGTCTAAACAGAAAAGCTCACAGAAACAACCTAATGTTTGAACATACAGCTAAAGTTGGATGTCACAAAGGCATTATTAACATAGATCAGTAAATTCACTGTCTGCCCATACAGATTGTATTCACTTACATGAGGCAAAAATATTAAAAGACAACTCCTATACTGATCAAAACAATAAAACTAAACTAACTAAAAATAAGCTAATGCTAGTTGTCTGCATGCTTGGCTCAAGCAGGATATTGTCAAGCGATTTACTTTTGTCCCCACAATTAGTGCTGCGTTACAGAGGATACAAATAATCAAAAGGAATGTTTTATGTGTTTACCTGAGTGGTGGTGAATATGTATGGAAAAAAAAAAACCTTTTGAAGTTATAAATATGCGGAAATCCTCTCATCCTCTCCCAAAATTAAAATGCAATGACCTTTGTCATTGTGCTAAAGTAGGAAATTACAAAAGTGCATCAGTGTGATGCTGGTTTCCACAGACGGGCTCATATTTCAGCCCCAAAGCTTAGTGGTTTCAGAGGTCTCAAGTAAACAGTAATAGCACTGAGAGGAACCGCCACCTGTCCATCGATATGTGAGGAACTGATTCATGACTAGACACTCCTCCTGTACAACAATAATAAAGGGTTCCATTCAAAGCATTTGGTCACACAACCTGTATTTGGACTGTGACAGAAATTGTAACTTACACACAGTGGCTTATTTCCCAGACTTTTGGGCGAAGGTGTAATAACTGAAGTGCTTTTTGTTGTTGTTTAGGAGCAAGTAGACAAATAGAAAACTGATTACAAGTGTAGAAGTGCACACTCCCAAAGCAATGTAAAATGTCTTACACTATCATTCTCAGCATAAAGTGCAGTTTTAGGACAAGTTTAGGACAATAAGAAATTAATTTAGCAAAGCAATCAGATCTGCGGGTGTGGTGTTGCAGCAGGGAATTAAACAGTGATTTAAAATAAGTGCGGGAGCTGAGATGTTACTGATGTGGTGCCAGTTCATTCTGAGAGGCATGTAATGTCCTACTAAGAGCCTCAAGGTGGCGCTCTTGTGATAGGTATAAAGGAAGAGGACTACTAATAAGTGAACATCATCTCCTTTCTCATTTATAATCATGATCACATCAACAGCAACTCAGAGCTATCACGACACACTGTGTATCTAAGAACGATCTGTGTGTGTGTGTGTGTGTGTGTGTTACATGAGGAGCACCATGTTGGAACTGTGGCAGCTCTCTCACTAGACGGAGAATGGAGAGAGAAAGAGAGAGGCAGGTATACTGGTCAAGAAGGTCAAAACACTACGGCATAATCAGATATAGAAACACATGACAACACAGAGCTGGGGCCTTGCCCCCCCAAAAAATATCTTACAAATATATGTGGTATTAAAATTCCAATTTAGATAGGCGTATCATATTATCTTCTCCCCTTGTAGTTTAGGAAACGTTTAGGATATTAATACTGTGTGTAAATGCAGTATAAGAATGTCTTTGTCCATTTGTTTGTAAGGGAACAAAGGTGGTCTTAACACCTGGGGTCTTTTTGGTCTGAGCATTTGTCATCATCAGCTCCAGGGATGTAGCTTAAAGATTTTGCAGGGTTTTTTGGCTGCTATCTCCCTCCCATCTCCATTAAACACCAGTGAAACAGCGAGAAAGGAGCACCGGCTCGGGCTGATACGTACGAGCAGGATTGTAACATTTCTAATCTTGGCTATGTAGCGGGATATGTCGTATTTGCTCCGTTGTGCTACACCTCTCTCTGCACATGCATTCTTCCTTATCCGACTGACCGTTCAGCTGGAGGTCAGATGGGAGATTCAGCAGAGCTAAATATAACACAGGAGCAGTTTCCTCCCAGCATCTTAACACTGAGATCAGTTTTCCTCCATTTCCGCTAGTAAAAGCGCTGTTAGTTTGTTAGTTTGTAAGTGCTGTTGCAACTAAAAGCTTTTAGTTCCCCCATTTGTTGTATTTAAATTGAAAAAGAACATGGTCTTTTATATGCTGAGTAAGGCTTATATTCCAAAGCCCATGATATCTGTATAATTTAAAAAATGCATCATCGTCAGTTAAAAACATTAGGTTGTTTTTACTAAAAAGCTAATTTTTTGGAAGGTTTGACAGCAAGGGGAAGCTTAAGCTAAAATGATCTTAGTGTCAAGATGTTTGTGAAGCACCCCCCTGTATGAATCCCTACAGCAGCCCCCCCCCCCCCCCCCCTCTGCGTCACCCTGGGTCACCCCGTCCTCATCACAGGTGCTCCGGGTGGCTCTGCAGGCAGGAAATCATCTCCTGGACGGGTTTCCCCTCGAAACAAATCTGATACACGGCCATAAACAGAGGGAACCTGGGGGGAAGGGACAGGGTCAGACGGGACGTTTGAGGGGAACGAGAGGGTGCAGCAGAAATTAGCAGTTTATGGCAGAAGCGTGGTAGAGCATGGACAGAAATGATTAACAGATTTTGGCATGTATTCAGAGCATCATCCACTTTAAAGGTGCCATGTGTAGCATTTTTAAACATCAGTATATCATTGTCAGATTAATTGTAATACCTTAGTATAATTGCTGTAAACAAAATGAGACCATGACCACTGTCTCAAATTTAATGTGGTGATGATTTATTGATGCTAAAATGCTACATTATAGCACCTTTAAATACCACTAAGAAACGAGAGATAGAGAGAGAGACCCGCTCATAGACAGGGAGACAGAGGTAGAGAGAGAAACTCTGTACTGACTTGTCCACCAGGCCCTTCTGTTTGAGGATGTGGTAAACCTCAGCCGAGGTCGCAGGACCCTGGAGCTTCTGCCCATTCAACATCTCCTTCTCCAGCTCCTCTATGCTCTGACAGTGGACAGGACAAGCAGGTGGTACACATTCACACAAAAACACCAAACATGTTAATTCTGCGACAGAGGAGTGGCCCGGATGATGAGACAAATACACATACATGAGACAAACTGAAATGGTTGAACTTCAGAATGATACGTCACGGGTTATGGTGCAGATGCAGCAGGTAAAAATGGCCAACTCCTCCCTGAGTTGTTAGTGCAGTAGTGGTTTGTTTGTACTGCGGTGCTGATGAAGGATGGAATTGCCCACAAAATGCCACCAAACAAGTCAAAAATGAATGCTGAGTTCAAGTGCTATTCTATACATTGTATAGAATACACTACATGCAGCGATTTCTCATCATGTCATCATCTAGTGGTAAAATGTTGCCCGCAGTGCTGTTGAGCCATGCTTTATACAGTACTACTGTACAGAGAGATTCTGTAATTCTCCATGCAAATTACATTTATTTTTATTTAATTAATTGGTTAAATTTCATTTAGCGCATTAGAACTTTTACGAGTGTCTGCCTGTATAAAATTGATGTATTTTGAACGAAATAGCGATGCACTGTCCACAGTATGATACTGTTCTAATGGTTCTGATTAATGCCAGATTACTGCCTGGCCCTTAAAAAGGCCAAAGATCTTCACTGTCATCCAACAGAGCTATTCTGACTCCTCTGTCCAGGACCTGATTTCTCCTACATACATTCAAAAACTCATCAGGGGTGTAGAAGTTCCATCAAATTTGTGAAAAATGTAAAACTGTAGACCTATATTACACCTATAATACAGTCTGCATGATTGGCCTCACCAGAAAAAACAGTGCAACAAGAAATCACAAAAAAATGTAATACTTGACTTAATTTAAGACTTTAAATGCTATATACACACCTGCATTCAAGACTATTTCAGGCTTTGGATTTAAGTAATATGATTTAAGACATTTTTTAAAGATTACTTTTGGGGGATTTTTGCCTTAATTAGATAGTCACAGTGAGAGACAGGAGAGAGAGAGAGAGAGAGAGAGAGAGAGAGAGAGAGAGAGAGAGAGAGAGACAGAGAAGAGGATGACATTTGAACCCAGGAGGACGCTGCTCTTACACGGCATCCCCTTAGCCAACTGAGCCACCAGGACGCCTGATTTAAGACATTTCAAGACTCTTCCAGGACCTCGTAGCTCGTACCTTCCCGGTCTTGGCGAAGGCCTCGGCCACCCGGCGGTTGCGGCCGCCGTAGCAGGTGGTGATGAGGTCGGCCACGCCGCAGCTCTCCAGGAAGGTCGCGGAGGAGACGGAGCCGTCCTTGGAGAAGAGCTTGGCGAAGGCGATCATCTCCATCAGCCCCAGACGGATCACGGCCGCCTTGGTGTTGTCACCGCAGCGCAGCCCGTCACAGAAGCCGGCACCCACCGCTACGATGTTCTGGTGCCAGACAGAGGGAGGGAGGACACACAGACACACATGCAGATCACACTGATCACAATAATGTTCTGGTGTAAGGAGTTTTTTATTTTATTTTTTATTCTACTGTTTATCTATTACAATATGTCACATTCACAAGACTTCATTGTATAGGATGATCTGATGTAAAGACTGGACTATTTAGAAAACGACATACTTCGCAATTGCAACTGATTACATGCAGGTAGTTTCGATAATTCCAGTCATTTGTTACTTAAAATCATTTAGAGTGAGATTCTATGTGAATTCAACATATCTAGAAAAAAAAAAGATTGTCAAAGATAATTTCATACTTTTTTATGGTGTAGATAGATAGATTCAGATAGTAATGGATTAAAGATGTGTTGAGAAAGATTTCTGATGATTTGTAAGCATGCTCTATAGATACACAGGGGGTGGACAAAATAATGGGAACACCATATATAAAAAGGGCTTTTAACTTTGAAGCAACAAAATCACAATTACAAAGGCACCCACACAAGTGAATCATGTTAGTAGTATGTGTCAGCTTCGAAGAAGGTCTGACCATCATTACTTGTATGAGTTTTAAAAGCAACATGAGACAACTGACACAGCGCCAAATAGCCAGTGCCGGAATTGCAGGTGCATCGGTCACAAAAACTGCAAGTATTTATTTAATATGACAAGGGGAACAGACTTGAAAATTATAACATACATAGAAATATTCTGTAGCCTTTCATGTGAAAGGTATGAAATAAAAGAAGAGAAGGTATGATTTAAACCTAGGAGGGAATACCTAGGAGGGGTTTCAGGTATAGTCCTAGTTTCCTCAGGTGTGTGTGTGTGTGTGTGTGTGTGTGTGCGCGCGTGCGGTAGCGTCTGTACCTTCAGAGCTCCACACAGCTCCACTGTGTCAGCATCGTCCACCACTGTGATCCGGAAGTTGGGCGTCTGCAGCAGCTCTTTAAACAGCAGGCCGTTCTCCAGAACCTTACTGCCTGAAAACACCACAGGGCCACATCAGAGGAGTCCGTCTCTACTGTGTACCAAAATAAAGTCAGGTGCAATGGAAATGGTGGTTCCTGTGGGTTTGCCTTTCTTCCCCACTGTACCATTTCTTAAGACTTTACCACCTGCATAATGCTATGATTGTTTCCCCTCATCTTGATATTTACATGGATGAGGGGATATTTAAGTTATTATCTACCAACACTACATTCACCCTGGCCCAAACCTCATATCACTCTATGGTTTATCTTGACAACTTTATGTTTAGGTTATTTTGAGTACACATATTAACACTGAGCATAATAAAACAGCACAGACAGAAAGATATTTCAAAAGGTTATGTTCAATAGCATATGAATGGTCTTATAGATATTCAAAGTAATAGCTGCCAGCGCTGACTGCATGTCAGTATCTCTTTTCCATTACAACAGTCACCACATTGGAAACGAGCATTGACTTCCCTGTGTCATCCATGATCCATGTACTTTTGTATGAATGCTGTGTGTTTTACGAATCACTGAAATAAACTACCTAAGGAAGTAAGTAACTAAATAACCAGGTAACTACTACAAATGTGGTCAGCTGCCTCCTTTCCTTTCCCTTGCCAACTTTGAAGTTGAAAGTTATTTTAGCAGTACATTTGCAATGCCTGACCATGTTAAAGCACCACAGCCACCAGGTTCTTACCGATGGTGGTTTCACAGAACTTCTCAGCCGCCACCTCGTTGGCGATGTTGGCCCCCATGAGGACGCTGACGTCGATCCCCATTTTCTCCCGGATGATGTCAGAGATCAGCTTCAGCCCCTCGGGACCCTCGTCGATCCCCTGACAGAGAGAAACAGAGAGAGAGAGAGAGAGAGAGAGAGAGAGAGAGAGAGATGTGAGAAGTGTGAATGAAACGAGGAGGCAGGAGATGAGAGCCAGAGACGTGTGAGGGAGGAATGGAGGGAGAGATGTGGCAAGGTGATGGAGAGAGGTGCTGATGTTACTTTGTTGTCTGCAGTTGGCTGGTTAATGTGTGTAGAGCAACTGACTGACATGCATATACAGCATGTGTGTGTAAGTGTGTGTCAAGCAGATCCAGATCCATTAGTCCAAAATGCATACAGGTCATAACGTTTATCACCAAAGG
Source organism: Centroberyx gerrardi (assembly GCF_048128805.1). Lineage (NCBI taxonomy): Eukaryota > Metazoa > Chordata > Actinopteri > Beryciformes > Berycidae > Centroberyx > Centroberyx gerrardi. Next base: position 23,407,400 of record NC_136008.1, read on the forward strand.
GAAGAAAGAAGAGAAAAAGATGGAGAGGAGAGGAGGAGACAAAAGCAGAGAGAAGCTGAACAGTGAAATAAAAAGATCTTAAACGATGGTTGCATCCTCCACACGCTGATCCTCCACAGATTCCCCTGCCGGTGCTGATGTTGACTAAATTTGGTCGCGCAGCACAGACGCACAGAGTGACGCATGAGGACAACAAACAGAGGTAATGAAATATTGAAAGGCCCCTGTCAGACCGAGGGCTCTGAAGTGAAGGAGATGTGCTGCGCTGAGACAGACGGAGCCGGCTGGTGACTGACATTAAATCAGACACAGAGCGGCTCCATTATGAGTTCTCTCTCTCCATGCTGAGACACACTGGTGCGTGGAGACATCAAGCACACACACGACAAATACAAACACAGATACACACAGTTTCATTAAGGTTTCCACAACCCTGCCGGTCCCAACTTTATTTGAAATTCTAGTCAAGATCCGAAAGTTTCCAATCATATCAAATATGTCTTGCTGAATTACAGGGAAATATGTATAAAATGATGCACAAGACATCTAGATGTAATGGTGCAGCCATAAAAAATTGAGTCTTCGTTTGAATATTGCACTCAATATAAGCCTGCTATAGCTTCAATGAAGCACTGGAACAAGCAGATACAGAATATGTATGTGACGTTGTCGTACAGTATAGAAAAAAAAAATTCTAACTTTGAAGCTACTTAAGGGGAAAATTAAGGGGAAAGTCAGGGTGCAAGAGGTTCAATTTAAGACTTTAATTAAAATGACATGAAAACAAAGCATGTTTACGTCCTCTAAAACTGATTTCAAGACTTAAAACCCCATCTTTAACTATATTAAAGACCTTTTAAAGCCTATGATTTAAGACATTTTAAGATATTTTCTTCAACACCCTGCAGACGCCCTCACATAATTGCAAACTGGCCTCAGTCGTGATCCCCATCCCTAAAAGGTTATTCGAGGTGTGGCTCACAAGGCTCTGGCCTAGTTTAGTGTGGGCTTTCCAGTATTTGCTCCATTCACAGGGAGAAATCTGGGCTAAGTCAAGCTTTGGTCATCCTCTTTCAAAAATGAGCCTCCATTCAACTACACCAAGGGTTTTTAAGCAACACAGAAACACACACACTCCCTCTCTCTCTCTCTTACACTCTCATACACACACACACACACACAGTCCCAATCCTCTGGCACCTAAACCCTGATATGTTATAAATCCCCGTGTCTCTATAATGGCCCAGTCCAGAGGCTTTAATCAGCTTTTTAACCTGGATAGAACTGAGGATTTATCTGCTCTAACATGCACACACACATAAACAAGTTTGAGAGTGTGTGTGTGTGTGTGTGTGTGTGTGTGTGTGTGTGTGTATTAGGCTGCGTGTTGTCATGGCTTTGATCTGGGCTGCAGTCTGACTCTGGATAATAACACTCCAAACTCCCAAACAAGCCCAAATGTCCAGAGCAGACACAGCCTCCCCTATTATAGTGGAATTATATGTTACATAAAAGGGTTTTCAGCACATTCAGAGTCTGCAGTCGCAGCAGCGCACATCTCTGACACAGCCGGCAAATCCAATCTGATGAAAATTGCGGCATCAAGACTTGAAACATTGCGCGTTTGTTAAATAGATCTTATCATAAGCAGTATTTGTAGTCCTTTTTAATAGGATTCTTCATAGGATTCTGCAAACATCTACAAAGCCATGTGTGAAGATTCACGTTTTGTTGCTTACGCTTGTTCCTTCAGGAATTTGTAATTTTGCGATGGCACAATCAACAGTTTTCCACAAATACTGCAAGGGCTTGTGATTTGAACCATTTTCCATACATGATCCAGGCCATAACTTTCATAAAGCAATGCCATTTAATACAACACAGTCTAATCAAAATACACTTGTAACAAACATGTCACAACTGTGCCTTTTGACTTATAATTGCTACTAATCTTCAAATTGCAAACAGAAACAGATTTTTTCAGAAAATCAAGCATGTCTAGTCACATAAAACTAAAACACATTATGATATGACAACTTGAATCTTGGAGGGAGTACCTGATACAATGTTACAACTTGTATGATGGGTAGTTGTGGGAATAGACAACTGCTCTGACATGTCCAGCCTCCAGACTCGAGCTAAATATAGATCCCATCACTGTTTCTCCATTGTCTTCCTGGCAGGGGTGTGAAACACCTCTGAAATGGCATTTTCACCACGTGACACTACAATTCTCTATTGAAACCAGAGACTTCAATCGAGATTTAATAAGAAGGGGAAACAACATGGGACTCTGCCATAAAGGGCCCATTGTGGAAGTGCTACCAATGATGTTGTGAAGTATTACAATAACATGGAAATTCAAAGAGTCGGAAGATGAAAGGTTTCTTATGTTGCTCACTTGAGAACTGAGTGTGACTTTTAGATGGCCTAAGCATAAAATCATAGACATACACCATGAACAACTTAGCTGACGATGAAATTAAATAGTTTGCATACTTGATGTTTAACAGTTTTGCAACATCAGAGCAAGGCAGACTCATTTGGGACAAGTCCTTGCTTAAAGCAATTTAGGCAAACTATTGCATGTGCAGCTTTTTTAAGAATTTCATTCCATCATGTGGGGAATCATGCTGGACTGTGATCCGTCTTTGTAGGACAAGACAGGTTGCACAGAGAGTTGGGAACTGGGCTACATAGACAACTGTCAGATAAAATGTCAAGAATTCTGCATCTCTTGCTCTTTATGGCATTAGGGAGCTGCTGATATTCAAGCAATGCAGATACAGTGAAGTAGAGCCGCTGTATGAGTCAGAGGCTAATATGATGCAGTCAGTGTGTGATACAGGAGCAGCTGAACCAAAGCAACACTCTGAAACAATGTTTTTACCTTTTTCTTTCTCGTGCGTCCCCATATTCTCAGAGTATTAGTGAGTTTTAATGAACCTGGATCACAGAGTATCGTTGCGTGGATGTTGTATCATGTAGGAAGAGCTTTCAGATGCGGTGAGCTGTTTACAGTACAGTTTCAGAGTGTCTAATATTCGGGGGGTGCGTTACCTTTATGAGCGTGATTCCCCGGGCCTTGGAGGAGACGCAGCCCACCATCTCATCACACAGTTTCCTGATGAACTGGTGCGGGACCACGAACACCAGCAGGTCCGCTCCCTCCGCAGCGTCTCGCAGCTTCGGGACAGCCACCTGGAGAGAGGAGGGAGAGGGTGTGTTTCATGTGTTTGGTTAAAGGGGGAAGGATGGGAGGAAAGTGTGCTCTTCCGATCCTGTTGGCTGAGGCAGAAAAGGAGGAAAGCAACCTGGGATAGAATATAAAGATTTTTGGGGCATATGAATGTCAACATTCCTCATTTTCTGGTACGTTAGTCAAATTTTGCACGAGCTCAGACTGAAAAATACGAGCCAATCCCTTGTGGAAATATAGAATTACCATTCCTGAGAGTAACTGGTATAAAGCACCACAGATCAGCTGGGCTGGTGAACATGAGCATGCAGTGTGCAGTTTACTGATGTCACATTACATGACTTCTGAAGTTCAAATTTTTCACACAGTTCTACCTCTCTCGTCTCTCTTACCACGTTCTCTGGCAGTTTGTATCCCGGCAGGTACTTGACGTTCTCATGGTCCGTGTTGATGATGTCAGTGAGCTTCCTGCCGTTGATGTTCTCTTCGTACACCCACATCTTCACCGTGGTGGCGAAGCGCTGCAGCGACCGGGCGTTGCTGCCGATAATCCTCGCTATGGCCGAGCCCCTGGAACCAAAGGAGAGGTCGGGTTGCTTTTACCAGCGCTGCTTTCAGTCCCCGGCTGAATTCAACTGAAAGCTTGTGAGGACGGATGCAAAATAGCCGCTGCAAATGACCACTGAGGGGTGCTGTGATATCAAGTGAAAGCAATGGATTGATTTGGAAGCAGGATCTCTGACACAGAAACTTGACATTTACACATGATAAGGATGCACTTACAATAGTATGTTACTGTATCCCACACAAAGAGCTTGTAATATGTCAGAAATCAAAGCAAAGATTTGATTTTCTACTATTTTCAAACCTAGGAAGACGCTCAATCCCACTAATGGAGAAAAAACTCAAACTGATGGTCTCAATTGATATTGTTTAGTATATGTGATGGATGGGATCACTATTTGTTGTTGGATGATATGTAAAGTTTAATATTATGGTTTGTATGAGATGTGAAAAGTGGTATTGATTCGGTACATCCTTATATACCAAGCCAATGGAGATATTTAGGCATATAAGGTCTCAGACTGAGCTGATATGCTACAGACCAACTATAAGCCTGTACAGCATGAAACAACAGCAAGGATGTAAAGTGCAAAGTGTGCAGGCTTACCTTCAATTTTTTTATATCCTGTCTCAGTTAATTTGATTAGTGCTGATAGAACCTCTTCCAGGCATTCATTGTAGTAATCTGACTAGGTAATTATAATAGGATTTAAATGCATGCTGCCTAATAGCTGGGCTGTAGGGTGGCTGAGTGCAGCGGTTCCCAATCATGTGCCACGGAGGGCCAAGAGGGTTCAAGCCCCCTTGTCAGCAAGTGTCTGCCCTGCTGTACTGCCACTGAGCAATACACTGACTGCTGCTCTGTTTGCTGACCTCTGACCTTTCCTATGGATGCCAGCAGAGCAGCACACCTACATCTCTCAGCCCAGAGCAGCCTTGATAAGGAGGAACATGACCAGACATGCAATAAAGCGACGACATGATCGGCCCACGTCATCAGAGATTTGCCCAACAGATCGCCTGCAGCGCGAGCCCTGCACATCATGACACACTGACAGATTTGACAGCTCACCAGTTGCCGGAGCCGACTATGCACACTTTCAGCGGCGAGGCCATCGAGGACGCTACCGGGTTCAGTCCAGCAGGTTTAAAAGTTCAAACCAGACGCCGCTTTCACCGCGACTTCCCTACCGGAGACACAGCAGAGAGAGAGAGAGAGAGGCAGAGAGAGGAGTGAGAGGCAGAGAGAGGAGAGAGGCAGCGGGGGAGAGCGGAACGCATCTAACACAAGCGCCAGCGGGCGGATGGACGTCGCCTGCTGATGACGTCACACACAACGCTGTCGGGAATTGTAGTTTTCGTGTGTTGACGTCAATTGTTTGTAGCCTCAACATTGCGTAACACAGTTTGGGTGACTTGATGCATTGCCGAAACAATGGAGTCGAAAAACAATTAGGCCTAGTAGTAAAGACTAGTTATATCCTATAATGCGCAGACAGAAAACAACACATTAGATTGTTTTCTTCACAGTAAAGAGCTATAATAATCCTAGAATAATTTTAAAAAATATCATGGCAAAATAAGTCTCTATAGGAATATTATGGTGATATCATTGGAATATTATAGCCTGGTAATTTATTCGTTAGGGTTATTAGTCTCTGTCCAATTCTGCCAGTTAACTCGAGCAGATAAAAGGCGAATATGAATCATTTGCACAATGTTGCATGTAGACCTATAGGCTATAAATGATTCAGGCTACACAGCGTTTTGTCTTTGAGGCTCATTACTTTCCATCTGCAAATTCTGTGAAACTGGGCTGTAGAAATAGCCTTGGCTGCAAAAAGTGTATTTGTACATGAAATATATTTTGGACAGTAGAAATACATTTCTCATATAGCCTCATCATTTAGAAATACATTTCATTCATATAGCCTCAGTTTCATCCTATGCATTGTTGACATAAATATGCAACTATGCCCAAGATATTTTGGCCACTCAAAAACTTAAACTGTATTTGGAATAATCTGCATGTTATCTACGTGTACAAATAAGCATATTTTGGCCATATGTGTGTATATTTCTGCAGGTTATCTCCTATAGGTATCACTTTAATATTTTTCGTTTTGCTGTGATCCTTTTAAAATGAATCATAGGATTGCCTCTCTTTCATAACTGTGGTATACAGTATGTAGCCTACTGCATTCCTTTTGGCTGGTTGGAGGGGGAGTATCCCGAGCTGTGGGGGGAGTGACCATCCCGGGATTTCCAAAACAAAAAACGCAATAACGTCAGAGGGAGAGAGAGAGAGAGAGAGAGAGAGAGAGAGAGAGAGCACCGCAGCAAGATAGTCGGAATATCCCACCTGCCTGTCAACACTGCCACAGTCACACCAGGCTGTACTGACTGTAGTGGAAGGAAGCTCCTCACATCTCTTGCATCCATCCTGCATCACTTTGCTGAAAAGCTGCATTGATTTTTTATTTTTTTTTCCAATTAAAATCGCTCTCTTCTTCTAGCCCTGTGCCTCCTATTTGAAAAACCTGAAGATACCCAGCATAGATCCAGTCTCACTTCCACGGGAAAACGACCCGAGAGAGGGGCCATGAACCGGTCAGCGCGCCAGGGGAACCCCCCCGCCAGAAGCCCCAGGATGCAGGAGAAGGACCGGGGCGGCCGGCCGCACAGCCCGGCTGCAGGTGATCGCCGAGCGGGGTCCCGGGCCGGGGACGGCGCCGCAGGGTCGAGCCCCTCGCAGCACCCCGCCGCCCGCAGCAAGCGGCACCTGGAGGGGGTCCTGAATAAATACACCAACCTGCTCCAGGGCTGGCAGAACAGGTAGGAGTGATGATAAAACAAGACAATAATGATGACTGTCATGTCAGTTCAGGCTGATTCAGTTTCATTCATTTTCTGAGCTTTGCAATGCCCCTAATGAAAGAAAAAAAAAATGTAATTGATTTTGAATGTGTTTATAGTCACCTAGTCCTACTACACGGTGTGTTTATCTCCTGTGGTGACATTGTAATATTCCTATAATTTTCTATAGGGACTTACAGTGTTCTGTGGTGCTCAATAATAATTCTATAGTGACCTTGTAGTACTTCATAGTATTATTTTATTTCCTATGGTGTGACTATACTATTCCTATGATATTCTTACAGGAACTTACAGTATGTGTGCGGTGCTCAATAGTAACTTTATCGTGACCTACTATGGTATTTTCATCTCCTATGGTATCTGTATCATTATATGGACATACAGTATAGTTTTGCTCTGATATTTGTATAGTATCCCTCTAAAATTTACTATAATAATAATGCTTTTTCATAAGGGGGAATTGAGATTTATTCAGTTTAATTAATTAACAGACAAGCCCTAATTTTGTTTTAATTTCTATTTGTGAATGAATGTGAATAGCCCAGACTCCAGCTGGATGTTCTGAGATTCATTCACAGCAATGTGAGGAATCTTATTGGATATCACGCTTGTCTGTTTGATTTCCTCACAGAACATAGTTCCATCTCCCAGGAGTTTGGGGTTGATCGATGGGGTTGGGGTGCACTTCACCACTGACACAGACAGGATGGTGTATTGTGTTGTTAGGCAAGTCTTATGTACAATGAGAAACACAACAGAGTGATAAGCAGGGATCCATAACAGATGATATTTCCAAATGGAACTTCAAGGTCAGATTTGTGACAAGGCCAATGTTCATGCTGAACTATTTGACCAAGGTTATGTAAGGGTCACGCAACATATGCCTAATGTATACTGTAGCATCAGTTTATCTCTCCATCCATTAATCTGTCTATCCATCCTTCCATTCATACATTTTTCTGCAACATGAATAGTCTGATGCTTCATTTGAGTGGAGATGTGTGTGGGTGTCCCAGTGTAAGAGTCTGAAACACTGAATGAGTCATCCAGTAAATCAGGAAAGCCCCTGCACTCCTTCCTTGAATCTCAATCCTTCCTCCCCCTCTCCTCTCGCTCTTCCTCTGCCCACCCTTCCTCTCTCTCTTTCTTCTCTCTCTCTTTTCTTTCTCTCTCTCTCTCACTCTCTGTCCCAGTGGATCGATATGAAAAGCATCCAGACGTGTAATGAGCTCCATGATCACACTTTGACAGTGTGTGTGGTACTGTCCCCCCCCCCCACTTCCACACACACACACACACACACACACACACGCACTCACCCACTCATACAGTTGACTCATACAGTCAGGAACCCTTGGATGGTGTGGAGAGAGAGAGAAAGAGAGAAAATAGGGTTTGAACAAGTGTGTGTGTGTGTGTGTGTGTGTGTGTGTGTGTGTATGGTCTGAATATTGGAGCCCTCATCAAAACATATCTCTATTTTTCACAAAGCCCTGATCTCTGCTTTCATTTCCAATTCTGTCAGAGCGAGCTGAGCCGGGAGACAGACGGCGCGGCGAAGCAACAATGGCATGTTTGTATCATCGCAGTGATCGCTGCTTTATTGTTGTTCTCACTCTGTCAGGGGGGATTTAGTTGTTGTTATTTGTTGTGACAAGGCGGTTGACACAGAATCCGCCAGAGAGTTATAGCTGCTTTCAGTATGGCTGCCAAACATACGTCCTTGATTAATAATGTAGTCTTTGTAAGTCTTATTCAGTTGGACTGGTACACCCGCACTGGAACTTTGTGCAGCTGCGAACTGTGGTGTGAAGTGAGCACATTATCTAGGATACTGGAACCAGGACACAGCAGCACAGCAAGTGATATACAGTCGGCTGCAAACGCACTAGGGCTGTCTGATGGAACTGGTTCATGTGAAATTGGTTCAAATCGGTGCAGGTGACTCTGCTCTCGCCTCATATTCGTGCAGCATAAAGTATATACCAGAAAGAACCGACTTCACACAAATGTCCCAGTATTTTGCCCCTGACTGTTTAGTATAATTCCAATGAAAAGGGAAATTTAGTTTTATTATGTCAGTGATGATACCTCGCACCCATGGTGTGTTATAAAATACAGGTGGCGTAATGATTAGGGAGACCGTCTTTCAACTGGAGGCTCAAACCTTGGCACGCATCCACCCTGCTGAAGTGTCCTTGAGCATGACACTGAATCCCTACCAGCTCCAGTGGGTACTGTTTGTAGCTGACCCTGACCTTTGACCTCTCTGTGGAAGGGGGGGGGGGGGGTGAAAAGAACATTTCCCAATGGGAATCAAGGAAGAAAACTGTATGCAGATTACCTCCACTATCCCAGCTTAGTCCACATCTGTGAAAGTTGAAACTCAAGCAAGATACTGTGGTGTACCCTAAGTTCCAGTTCCACCTAATTTTAAGATCAGGCTACTTTGAGAAAAAACTTTGAGGAAAACTATCTCCACCCTGACCTTCTTAAAATCCAAACTTAGAGCTAATATTAGAAATGGTCAATCTGCAGCACCGCGATGAACTAGTTGAGTTTAAATCAGGTCAGAGTCTTGTCGTGTGTGTGTGTGTGTGTGTGTGTGTAATCCTCAAACTGCCAACAGATGGGAGCTTTTTACTGCTAAGCTATTACATTAGCTGTTACATCTCTCCTCCCTGTTCTTTTGCTTTATGTTTGATGGCTCTGGCATGTGACATGACACATTCGTTCCCAACAAACCGGCGTCTTCCTTAAAAACGGCGTGTCAAATCTCTCTCTCTCCTTCGCTACCTCAGTCTCTTTGCCTCTTTTCCTCTCTCATTTCTTCTTTTCCCCCTCACTCGTGACTGTGATTTCTCTCAATTCCCTCTATCTCTCTCTCCCACTCAGCTCACCTGACTGCTGCTGTCTCTCTCTCTCTTTCTTTATCTCTCTGTGTCTCTCGCTCTCACAGGCACATGCAGCTCTTCTTCTTCTGCTGCTCCTATCTAAATGACTTTCACCAATCTCCAGTCCCTGGTCTCCGTGCCGCCGCTCCGCTCTGCCCTCCTGAGTGATAGATTAGTAGCTAGTGAGAGTTATAAGGCCTAATGGTGGCCCAGACACTCGACTCACGGATGATAGATGGAGACGGTGTTTTATGGCCCGGTAGCGTGGCGTGGCGCTCGCGGCGCTGCAGAGACTTCAGAGGGGAAGGGAAGCACCAGTGAGTCATGACCACTTCCCATAAGAAAACATTAGCGTGTGTGAGAGCGAGGGCGACTGCATGCGTGTGCAGTCTGTGTTACTTTCTGTGTGTGAGTGTGTGTATGCGAGGGACTGAGTGAGAGTGAGTGTGTGGCATGGTGAGGAAGAGATTGCAAGAGAGATTGAGACTGACAGGGTGTGTGTGTGTGTGTGTGTGTGTGTGTGTGTGTGTGTGTCACAAGCGAGATGATTAACGGAAACTCATTATAAAGATGCCTGGCGGTGATCATGAGACAAAGCTCAGTAATATGCTGCTGTTTGCTCTTTTACAGTCGACTCTCTATCTCTATCTCTGTCTCTATCTTCATCTCTGTCTTTATTTTATTTCCATCTCTGTCTATCTTTCTCTATCACTATCTCTCTCTTTATTTCAATGTCTATCTCTAACTTTGTCTCTATCTCTTATCTATGTATCTTTTCATTTCTATATTATCTTTCTATCTTTATCTCGCGATCTCTAACTCTCTATCTGACTCTCTCTGTCTTTATTTCTGTTTCTCTCTCTCTATCTATATTTTTGTCTATTTCTGCTTCTATCTCTTCTCTATCTCTACCTTTTTCTGTATCTATCTCTATATATCTCTATCTGTATCTCTATCTCTTTCTTTGTCTTTCTTTAGCTATCTATCTTTTTCTATCTCCATTTCTGTCTATCTATGTCTATCTCCATCTCTCTCTCTCTCCATTTCTGTTTATCCATCTCTATCTGTGTCTACCTATCTCCATTTCTTTCTGTCTCTGTCCATCTATTTCCCTCCTCTCTATATTTTTTTTATATCAATGTCTATTTATCTCTCTGTGTCTCTATTCATGTTTAATATTCATTCTCTATTCTTCTTATATTCCTTCTATTTATTTTTTTTATCTCTATCTTCATTTGTAACTCCATTTCTATCTTCATCTATCTCTATTTCTATGTCTCTCTGTATCTATCTCTATTTCTGTCTTTACCTTTATCTCTCTAGCTCTATTTATCTCTATCTCTATGTCTATCTTGGTCTCTGTTCTTCCTCTCAATCTCTATTTCTTCCTTTCTAACTCTATTTCTATCTTTATCCATCTCTATTTCTATATCTATATCTATATCTATTTGTCTATCTCTATCACTATTTCTATATTGATGTATCTCTATGTCTATTTCTGTTTATCACCAGCTCTTTCTCTTTCTGTTTTTGTCTGTATCTCCAGCTTTGTGTTTACCCCTCTAGCTCTCGTTATCTTTACCTCTACCTCTATTGCTATTTCTATCTCTATTCCTTTCTCTGTCTCTGTCTCTATAGCTATTTCTGTCTCCATTTCTATCTCTTCCTCTGTCTCTGTCACTGTCCTGCTATCTCTATCTGTATATCTTTGTCTCTCTCCTTGTCTCTTTGCCTGAATCACCTTGTGATTCATGTGAAAATACTGATGTCCATATTTAACACCTAGTCACCTCCAAACCCTGAAGCCATATACATTCAGTAGTAAGTGTTGGGTCAATGAGCTGAAGTTGGTGTTTTATTCTCTGGTCATTACTTTAATGTGGTTTGACATGGAGGCCAATAAAAACCTACAATCAAAAGCTGGCAGTGTGAAACCCATGCTACACTGTAGAATAACAAAAAAGTCTGGAGCTCGCTGTCCCAGTTCTTTTGCCATTGTGTTTATATTTGGAAACGGTACAGGACCATAGGTGTTTGTCTGGAGAGGAAGAATATAGTGAAGTGAGAGACAAATTCTGTCATCACTTCTGTCTTCTTATGCAGACCGGGCTGCTTCCGTTTTAACTGAGAGTCAGTTGAACTGTCAAAGACTGAGTCCAATATCTTTCTTTTTGCGATAGGCTAATCTGAATTAATTATCTGAGTTTCTTGATACTACTCTAAGGTACTGATATCACACAATGCATGGAAAGTGTTTTTAAAGAAAAAATGACTTGGTCTAGCAGCTGTTTCCACCTTGTAAATGTGCAATATGACAGTCCCTGATGCTGCTTACTTGCCAAATAGCTAAAAAGAACAAATCTAAAATTGTCTTCATGAGTAGATATGTACTTGTGTATGTTAATTATGATCCATGTTGTATCAAATAAAAACTGTATCTGTATGTCTTTGTATGTAGATGGTTGATGTCCTATGTTTCTATTGGCTGGAATAGGCCAATATCTTCTGTTTTCTTCTTCTCTGTGCTCGTCTCTCTTTGTCTTTCTCTCTCTCGGCAGCCTTGTTCCTTTTGGCCTTTTCTCCCTCTTCTGTTCAACAGTTTCCTCCCCGGCTTTTCATTCTCTCTCTAAAGAAAATTAGAACTGTCACACTTGTCACCAGCCTTCATCAATCATTTATTTTGTGTTCCATAAAAGTGCCATATGACTAATCTAATTCTAACCATTGCTCATTTGTTCAGCGAGCAAATGTAAGTCCCCAGATCTCAGGCAGGCTCACTCCTCATGCTGCTGCAGCTTAGGAAACCAACTCTCTTACAAGTGAATAAAGAGCATTGCACAACGAAGTATATCTGTTGGGATTACGTCAGTCTGATTTCTTTTTTTAAATAGCAATGACAGTCCATTTTTGGTTAATGTCAAAACCGTTTCCCAAATCAAAACAGATGCTTGTCAAGGACAGACAAACATGATTACTTGTTGAATTACTCAGAAACATATTTGAAGGGAAATGGCATTTAGATTATAGACACTAACGTAATTTTGTATTTCTTCAGACTACCATTCATGAACAGGAAAATGTTGTTTGTGTAACTGCATATTCTGTGGATTTTGGAGGCAAACCAAAAGATAGCCACTCAGATTACGGTATTCCAGTGGATTACTATACATTATTGAATATAGTAGATAGTCAGAAATCTGTAGATTACATTTTGAGAGTAAAATTCCCAAACCTGGCTCACCCTGTAGGTTGTGTTAGCAATGCACATTATCCACTGTCATGTTCCCTATTGGATCTGGTGACAGAAGGCAGCTGTATTTTGCATTCTTACACAAAACATGCATAGGGGATGATATCGATGCATTGCATTATTCTTGTATTGCTGACTGTATATCTCTTTGAAAAGAAAGGATATCATGAGGTTGAGACAGCTGATGTCCTACTGCATGCCACCAAGTCACATGGGAGCAGTGTTAGAGTAGAAGAAACAGATTGCTGCGTGAAAACAGAGATGTAAATTATTCATTGTGCTCTCTTTCCCCTCGTTCCTGGTTTCCCCCCTCTTCCTCCATGAATCCTTTCCTCTTTTTACCTCCTTTCCTCATCTGCTGCCCACTCCCCTTTTCTCCTTTCACATCTCCTTCTGTCTGTCTCCATCCCTCTTTCTCTCTCGCTCTCTCTCCTTCTCTCCATCTATCCCTCCCTCCCTGCTTCTCTCCATCAGTGGTCCTCATCTGTGTTTGGAGATGCTGCTCCATGACCATATTAAAGACCCCAGGGTAAAATCACTCAGCCCTCTGTTGCTTGATTATGAGCTCCAATGTGGGATGAAATAAGATTTGTCCTCACTTTCATCAGGGGAAGAAAATGCTGACTGAGCAATACCGCACGAGCAGTAGTTGTGTATGTGTGTGTGTGTGAGAGAGAGAGAGAGGGAGAGAGCGGTGAGCTGGGGTTCAAAAGGGAGCAATAAAGCATCACAACAACCAGAGCACAATGACTCTCAATGGATGTTGTCCTGTACCTCCTATGATGTTTCACAGCCACTACAACACCGCAGGGACAATCTTACAGAATGTTGTGCTCGTGTCTTGCTGCTTCTCCTGCTGAAAATCAGAAAATTAAAAACGTTTTTTTCTTCCTCAGCCCCTCACTGTTTCTCTCTGAACACGTACTGGAGGAAAAGGAACCGTGGGAGGTTTGGGAAGTAACAGGTTTTCAAATGCGTTTTGTTGAAGTTGCGTTTCGAAATTTTACAAGTTTTCAGTCTAACAGGCTTTCACCAGTCCACAGAACGAAACAGGAGTAGAACTTCTTGAACTTATAGGGAATATTCTGTTATTCTATTATGTATGTTAATATTGTCAAAATTTAAAACTGAGAAGTAAAACCAGCAGAAAGTCCAGGGGTAATCATTGCAGAAGTCTGTTTTCAGAACTTTAAAGGAGCAATAGGGCAGCAGCAGGGCAGTAATGTGTGATAAGCGTGTAGAAAGTGAATTTCGACAATGGCCGCTGCACTGTTCATCTCTGATAACCTAACTGTCACATCAAAAATAACGAAAGGACCTATCTGAACATAGAGAAAGAACGAACCAAGAGCATGTGTTTGACATTTAAAGTCATACTGAAATGGCTTTTTAGCTCATTCTAACTCTCATACCATATACATATTTGACAATTTATGCCAAAAAAATTACTAAAATGTTATTTTACTATGTTTTTATATAAGAATCTCATTACTTTTACTTCCTGGAAAATGGAAAATCTTTAGTGGTGACCTCATCGTGTACCAGGAGGCGCATGAAAATTCCAAACAATAAAATCATCACCGATTTTTGAATAATCCCGCCCATCTGCCCCGCTCATCAAATAAATCTACCTTTCTCTCCCTAACTGATATCCCATTGGTTTACACTTTTGAATGATCCCTCCCCATGTTATGTCCCGCCCCAATATCCTGTTTCAACAGGAAATACATCATGGAAGGATGATGCTCTCTAAATGTGGTTTCAGTGTGACTTTAACTGTCTACATGTATTTCTGTCCTATCTTTGCTGTTTCTTTCTGCCTAGTCTTTCTTCCTTTTTCCCTCTGTCCCAACATCTCACCTCTCCTTTGTCTCCCTCTCTCTCTCCTGCAGATATTTTGTCCTGGACCCGGAGGTCGGTCAGCTCCAGTATTATTTAAATGAACACAGTGGGAGCCAGCGGCCTCCCCGGGGCTCCCTGCCTCTCCTCGGGGCCTCGGTGGTCTCCGGCGATGAGTTCCCCCACATGTTTACTGTTCACTCCGTCAATGGAGACGCCTACAAACTCAGAGGTGAGACAAGGTTCCTGTATTTCCTTTATAATAACAGAACATTTATTGGACTGAAAACAGAAATTAATAAAGGTTGTGGGGTCTTGTGAGGTTGAGTGGAGCTCAACACTCTCTTTCCCATCTTTCCTGTCTCTCTCCACTTTGTGCTCCCTGGTAGAACATCAAACAACTCTGTATTCTCTTTTAGCTCAGTGTTTGCTCACTGTTTTCCTCGGCTTTTATCACTGATTTTATCTCTTCTTCCTGGTCAGACCTCAGCAATGCTTCCAGTAGTTTATATTATTGATTTCATGCCTTTGAGGAAGCAGTGATTCAACCTTAGGGCAACCAGACACCTTGGTCTATCACCGGTATGGGTTACATCCCATTGTGCCGTTTAGCATCCCCAACTGAATTAAACTCAATGCTTGCTCGGAAGGATGCAAAATGGTCACGGATGGGAAATCTGGCACAAGTGAAAGCGAAAGACATTTGATATTAAAGGTGTTTCTTTCATTTGACAAGAACTCCTATTTGGCGGTGAATTGAGTTGCATTTCGACACTCCCACCCATTGGTTGTCATGGGAACCACACCCCCCCTCCAGCATCCTAACAACAAGCTCGAGGTTGCAGCGCCGCTCCCTGATGGAAGGAAAAGAAAGCTGTCAGCAAAGTGCAACATGCAGCCGAACAGAAGAGTCTCTCTGTTACTGTAGAGACTGTAGAGACTCCTCCAGGTTAATATTTTACTCTCAAGGTGCACTGGAGGGATTGCCGACGCAGTGCCACGCCGCCCCGTATGGCTGCCGTTTGTTTTACCTGTCAACAGTACAGAGGGGAGCGGAGTGTGAACGTTGTTGTCAGCAACTCTCTGCAGAGTGGAGAGCGAGTGTAAATCTTCCGGGGGTGGGAGTGTGTCCTGAAGGCACAATATTGATAGCTTCTTATTTGGATATGTGCAGTAATGGAGGGCACACTTGACTGCGCTGTCTCCATTTGTCCTGCACGTCATGAGAAGCGGAGTGGATAACTTACTGGTGTGAGGCCATGCAGGGTTCACCGCCGTGGAGATGATGTCAGATTCCACAACTTTTCCATGACTTTCCATGACCAAGCTTCCATGAGCTAAAGATTTTGTTCCTTCCTGGTTTGTTGATGCTGTTTTTCAGCTCAGATTTTCAGTTCTAAAGGCGTAAAACAGTCTGGTTTCAACTACAGTCCAGGTTTGCTGTGGAGAAAAACAGCTGAAAAATCATCACCTAATGCAATGAATGTGTCAAACATGTTGTAAAATACATTCTGGTTTTTTCCTGTAAAGTGATCCATTTGTAAAATTCCCAGAGAAATTAATCAAAATGTCCCTGACCTTCCCTGTCTGTAATACACCTCTCTAAATCCCATGATATTCCAGAAATTCCAGGATCAATGGGAACGCTGCAATATGAAATAAGGTTTCCTTCAGGACCTTGGACACACTGGATCTGTCAGCTATTTTTAAACAGTGAAACTGCTGACCGGGTCAAAATGTCAGAGAAAGCCTCTGAGAGAAGCGATAGACTTTTCACAGCATTTGGGGCCAGATCCCCAACCCCCCAAACCTCTGGCCTGGTTAAAAATCCAGTAATTATTATGAGCTGACCTCATCCTCAAGCGTTTGTGGTTAAAATGCCACAGAGAGGAAACGCAGGCCTTGGCCTCACCCGCTCCATGTGTGTGTGTGTTTGCTGACTTTGCATTGTTTTTCACTGGGGATCTTCAATAATGAGGCAGGCAGAACAGGAGGAAGGAGCTCTGGACCGATTTCCCATGAAAGGTGGAAAAGGTCAGTGTCGAAGCGTATAATGCTCTAGTTTGCTGCATACAATAAATTAGACCTGTGGTTGTATAACTTTGTGGTTCACGACCCCCAGAAAACAAATATTTGTGACTCTACAACACCAGCATGAAAAGAATGACACAAGTAGGTGATTTATTTATTTGTTTTCTTTTAATTGAAGCATCACTTGAGCTTCCAAATATGTTATAACAAAGGTTATGAGCATGATATATATTTGTATTTCCTAAGTCATCTTGCGACCACCAAAAATTGTGTTTCTCTCATCAGAACTTTGCCTGAAATGGTGTTTCATCTAAAAATTGTGATTTCTCTCAGACAATCAAGCAATCTGAGAGAGGTGCCAGTAACATGCAAGCCAGACTGAATAAAGCTTTGATTGAGTTGTGTGCACGTGTGTATTTGTGTGTGTGTGTGTGTGTGTGTGTGTGTGTGTGTGTGACACATAAAGAACACTTTGTGATTGGTTGACCACAGGGGTCACCCGGTTTCCCCTGTCGGACTGTCTGGGTTGTGTGAATTGCCAATCTCCATGTCTGACAGGCCTCATTTTTATTTCACTCCTTCCCCCGTCTGTCCATCTCTCTCTCTCTCTCTCTCTCCCTCTCTTTCCTTTCTGTCACTCTGCTTGTACCCTGGGGAGAGGACAACAGCACTTTTTCTGATGGCTTTTTCATGGGCCTGAGATTTTAAATTCAAACTTTGTTTTATCGGCCACTTTCTTCAATTGCTTGGCCACCCACAGCATTCATCCACTGCTCATCAGCAGCAAAATCAACACAATAAACCCAGTCCTGAATACACTTGGTTTTAGTAGCCTGGTTCGTGCTTTAGGGCCAAAGAAATAAAGCTTAACGCTTCAATTAAGAATTCAACATTTAATTCCCTCTCAAACAAAGTTCATGTGCATTTTTATAACCTGTTGTCAACAGAAATACTTGTCAGCAGATTGAAGTTTTAGACACCTTTAACATTTCTTGGTGTCATCTGGAGGCAGAAATAATCTCATTGGTTGAGTTAAACCTCAGTGGGCGGAGCCAAAGAACTACAGATTTTCATAGCGCAAGTAAGCTAACTGGCAAGCTTGAATGACAAAGAAGAAACTAGTAAAAAATATAAATACAATATGTAAATGGCAATTAGTTACTTTTTTCATTCATTTGTGACCATGGCATTCCTAATTTTGGAAGGTCAGCAGCTCGCTAACTAGCTTACCTAGATAGCCATAAGCTAGTACCACATAAGCTAGGCCACACCAACACACTGCATATTGTATGCACAGTGAGGCCAATCCTCTGTCTCAGGTCGTCTCAAACATGATTTTGAGTCCACCTCTAGCTGGCCTCACCATGGCAACCAGGCTATTGATTTACAGTAAACCCACTGACAATAATGTGATATTACTTCCTGATGTATAGGTTGGGCTACTTCCTGGGTCAGGTATCGACAGTTTCCTGTACAGTAGGAAGCAGCGATATTGACGTTGTGTCGCTGTGTTGTTCTGTTCTCTCAGCGTCGGACGCCCAGGAGCAGCAGTTATGGATGACTCAGCTACAGCTGTGTTCCCGACGCCACTCCGACAGCAGTGCCAAGGTACACACACACACACACACACACACACACACACACACATGCATGCATACAAAGATTCAATAAAATGTAAACTGAGCACACTGAGTGAAAAAATAGAAAACAATCTAAACAGTGCATTGATCTTCAGACTTTCGGTTGCCATTTGCATCCCCATCCCCACATCCTCATTGCATTACAAGTGTATGAAGTATGCAGAGAGGAGCCTGGCTGGGCAGACAGATTTGGTTTCTGGACATAATGGAGCCAGACAATATTTCTACCCACTATATGGTCCAGCTGCTCATCACCCTAAGGAGGCTGTTATCCAGTCTTGCAGCGCTGCTCCACCGCTCTGTATTCAAACTGTTGAACAACCACTGATATCAAACATCTAATGGTTTGCATTCCCTTACACCGTTTTGCACTCCCAGGTGCATTAAACCTAATGCTTACTCGGAGGAGTAGGGGGGGTGACACTAACGGATAGAGTGTTTTTGTCTCTACTAAATGGACCAGGTGCAAAAAAAAGATGGCGGCTGTTGCTTTGTTTACAACTGTACCCAATTACCCAATTTCCCATGGGGGTTCATTAAAGTTTCATCTTATCTCATCTTATTGCAGAAAGCGTCCAAACACCAACATCTGTTCGGCCCAGTTCACACACAGCAAATGCGGGAAGCCGACATCTTTATGCACATCCTGGTAGTTTCACAGCAAGCGGTGCTGCAAGGACTCTTACTGAAATTTGTTCAGGTTTAGGAGATAAAAGCTCTAATGGCTTTGCTGCGTTAGGTTTGCTGTTATATATGCTCCAAAAACATGACCTTATATTCAATATCTACCATTCAAAAGCTCACTGTTTTCTTGCTGTTTTATTCCTCTCTGACACTCCAGCCTCAGTTTCTGTTCATCATTACACTTTTGGCTAGACTGGTCACATTGTGTCTTGGAAACCACTTCTCACTTCTCAATCTTTTATCTGTAATGGAAAGCAGCAACTGGCCTCCTTGTTAGTGGCCTATTTGTATAGGTTGGGTTCCCCTGAAGCATCTCAAGTACATCTTTGATCTAAGTACATCACTGTTTTACTGTAAATCAATGGGACAGTTTTGTCTTGGTGATTCAGGGGGTTTAGGTGTACACAGTGTATTTTTGTCGCATGTCATTTCCTCTCTTTTTTTGTGACTCTCCTCTCTGTCCTACAGTGCCTGTACTATTCCATCTATATCTGTACTGAAATGATCTCAGTGCTCAGATGCTTTTGGAAAGCCCAGCTCTCGCTGTTATCCTGTCCAGGCCCCGTGAGGGATTTGGCAACCACATCACTGTCCCTACCTCCGTGTTTATTCAGTGTGTCAGTGGCTCCTTAACTGGGTTTGCTCACTTGTTGTCATGTCCCTCTGTAGAGAAAGTCAGTCAGGCATAGTGACCCGTTTGTCTGAGTTGAAACGGCAGTAAGTTTACGAGGGAAATGGAAAATCTTTATCTGTGTTTGGGTGAGAGAGCGAGTCCTGAGAGCCACGGAACAAACAGGCTGAGTGAAAGGAGTTTTGGGGGCTGTGATTTTCTATCAAAGTGCTGTTCGTGTGAGTGTGTGTGTGTGTGTGTGTGTGTGTGTGTGTGTGTGTGTTCCAGCACTTGTTTGTGCCTATGAGTGAGTGACTGTGATTGTCTGTGTGAGCAAACAAAACCCATTTATGTAACTATTCAGTGCCACAGAATGGCGTGGCTTAGTATCTGATCTCAGGAAGATATCATGATTGTACTGCTGCATGTCAAGCATATCAAGAGAGTGACATGGCAAGGGGAGCATAGTGATGAAACCGCTTTAGTTTAATAGGAGAGGTTTTATGGATGGTTTTATGGATATAGAGCGAGCAGAATAATGTGATTTTCCTCCACACACACATCAAAATTCAGGTCTGTCTCTCCATTACAGATTACTTCTGCCTCCTAATGTCCAGCTATCCCATCCCCTATAATCCAAAAGTAAATGAAAGTAATCAGCTTACATGCATAAATTGAAGGACTCCAACATATACCAGTAGTAGCAGGTAATCAGTAATCTGTAGAAGAGCATATTTTGAAACCTTGCCTGACCTTGCCTTGCACACTGTCAACCCATCCTCTCTTCAGTGTAGACAGCAGTGCATAATGGACTAAATGTCAGAGTGGAGCTATGGAGACAGACTTCATAGCTGTAAGTGTGTAGCAATCTGCCTCCAGAGTGTTTATGCAGAGCAATGTTTGTGAGTGAGAGACAAATTTGATTGAGTTGCACCAAGAGGGCTGTTATGAACTGATAGCTGCTGCTTAGAGTTGAATACCGCAACGCCACCCTGCTGTTTATAGATGCGGGCCTCCGGAAAATGAAATTGATGAAAATGACAGTTTGGGGAACTGTTTACAGCTTTGACGTTGAATAAAAGTTAATACTGCACCAACATTGATAACCTGTGTAAATACAGCGCCAAAATGAAAGCTGAGACGGTGTCAGTAGTATTGGTGGAATCGGGACCTAAATATCTTTATCAGATATCAGTTCAAAACGGTTTCCAAAGCTGATATAAATATGATATAGAATTTACCACACTATAATATCATGTTGTGAAAATGTTTGTGCTTGTTTCGGTTGGTTTGGGTTACTGAGTCACCTCCTGCACATCACCAATCATCAAATGCTTGGTGGTGACGTTTCATTCTAATATTAATTTGACTTAATTTAACTATTCACTAAATTCACTTAGTTCTAAGACTTGGGTTAAAATGGGTCTGCATGAATGTGACGGAATATCAAGGCTTACTCATTGGCTGAAGCTGTGTCAGCAGAGTGTGTGTGTGTGTGTTTTGCGAATGTGCCACTAATGCGTGCAAGGCTGAAACCTTAGCGGCGACTCGGTGTCAGATGCTGTGTGTGAGTGTGTGTGTGTGAGTGTGTGTGTGTGTGTTCGGACCGGACAGCTATATGAGCAGGATGTCCTAGCTGCGTGCTGCTCCCTCCTCCCCTCCTCAGATCCCTTCACCTCCGCTCTCGCTGCGTCTCCTCTCTCTCTTTCTCTCTCTGGACCCATCCTCCCTCTTTCACCCTCTCTCCCTTCCCTTCCTCCGCTGCTAAGCCTCCCTCTCTCTCTCTCTCCCTCGTCCTCCTGCCACCGCTCCCCTCTTTTTTCGCTTTCAGCAACTCTTTCCCTCTCGCTACCTCTCTACCTGACGCTCTCCCCTCTCTCTTTGCCCTCCTCCTCCTCCTCCTCCTCCTCCTCCCTCCATCCCTCCCTCCCTGCCTGCCTGGCTGTATGACTTGGTGCCGGTGTTGGCCTGTGTGCTGAGGCAGAAGATGTCCTTGTGCGTGACAGCAGCAGCGGAGCATGGCGGGGCAGTGGGAGCCGCCGGGAGGAAGAGGCTCGCGGCGCTGCTGCCAGACTGCCCTTCCTCCTTCTTCCACTCCTCCTCCTCTCACTCCTCCTCCCACTCCTCCTCTCACTCCTCCTCCTCCTGCTGTGGCTGCTGCCGTCTCTTTCAGGCCTCCTGCACCTCCTCCTCCACCTTCTCCTCCTCCTCCTCGCCCCCGGGCCGGACCCGCAGCTTCTCCCTGCACCCACACCCTCCTCCTGCTCCACCCGCCTCCTCCTCCTCCATCCAGAGGCCTCCACCTCCTCCTCCTCCTACTTCTTCTTCTCACCTCCTCCACCACCACCACCACCACCTCCATCATCCTGGGGCAGCTCCTGGTAGCATTGTCACCGTCACCCATCACCAGTCTCCCGGCACCGCCCGACGGGCCAGGATAAACCAGCAGCACCACCCTGGGAGGCTGCGGGAGGTCAGAGAGGTAGGGATGATCCGGCCTGGAGACTGGAGCCATCCAGTGTGTTTAAATGCTTTCACAGTGTCTCTGTGGTTTGCTATGGAATGTATACACTTTTCCCTGCAGCTTGAAATGGATGCTCAGCATTATTTTTGAGTTTCCTGTGCAAGAAAAATGCTTTGCTTCTGGTGTATTGACCCTTAGAGTAAAGGTAGATGTTTGTGTTACAGAGAAGTTAGTCTTTCAGCTTTGACAAAATGAGGAAGTTCGTACAGTTCATTGACAAAAAAAGATAGCTGCAAGCAGCCATTAGTCCAAGTCTATGGGGCAAATGATTTGAACATGATAGAACATTTGAGTGACAGTTGTACAACTGCAGGTGAAATGGTGGCATATTGCTATAGTGCCAATTTGTCATGATGGTCATGCTATTCAGCATGGCCACATGTTGTCTGACACACTTTGGGGCCCCTTGCAATGTAAAGTTTGGTTGGTTTTGCATTAAGCATTTAGGAAATATATGTGTAAAATTTGGTGGAGATTAAGGCAACTTTGTAGGAGAATTTTCAAAAACAGTTGGTATTGCAAGGTTGGCCTGATGGTGACGCTACGGAGTGCGACCAAATGTGGTCTGTCACATTTTGGGGTCCATCTGAAATATGTATGTGAAATTTAGTTGCTGTAGCTTCAAGCGTTTAGGAATTATGCCTCACTTCCTGTTTGCACGTCTTCCGCATCAACTTCATTTGTGCACCAAAACTCTGGATAGTAAATTTTGTTGACATTGAATCAACTTTGTGGAAGAAATAGCTAAAAAATAGGATATGTATAAAATTCAAAACTGTCATGGCAAAAATGAAAATCTGTCTGCCATGGATTTGGCTTGAACCAAGGAATCGGGGGGGGGAAAAATTGATTACAAAATGTGAAGTTGCTTGTTAGAGCACCACCATCTGGCTGAAAGTAGTGGTGGAAATTTGAGAACTATCCACCAAACTTGGTTGCTGTAGGACTTACGATCTCTGAGGTAGGCTACAGATCATTTTAGGGCAGAAAAGGAAGAAGAAGAAGTAGAAGAATCCTAACAAGAACAATAGGTTTCAGCCTTCTGGGCTTGAACCCCTAATTCAGACTTTGTTTGAAGCTCAGCAAAAAAATTAAAAAAGCCACCGGGTGCGTAGGATTTTGATTGACACTCTACCTTTAAGATCCTCCCTCTCTCTCTCTCTCTCTCTCTCTCTCTCTCTCTCTCTCTCTCTCTCTCTCTCTCTCCCTCCCTCATCTTCCCCTCACTCTGGCCTGCCTCTTAGGTCTGAGTGGTAAAAGATGGACTGCTTTCTGCTCATGGCTCTGTATTGATCACCCTAGCTGATCAATAAGACTTTGACTCGGACCAAGACTTCTTAAAGTGTCATATCAGCATGCTCCCATTATTCACGCCTAAGCTTAAGACATGTTTATTTTATTAAACAGGCCGTGAATTCAATACCGCTGTGACTCCCTCCGCTCTGAATACGGAGGCAAACAGAGAGTCATCGGAAATCCAGCTGAGCTTAGGGGAAAAATGCTTTCTTTCTTGCTGTGTGTGTCAAAAGCAGCGACTCCAAGTGTCTCATCCCCCGGTTAGATAAAATCATTCATTAGAGCTGTCTAGGGCCGGAGGGAATGGCTCAGGCATTGTTTAAAATTAGACTAGATGAAGCAAAGTGAGATGTTACATTCATATTTAGCAGGAATTTAAAAATTCCCCCTTAATAGGAGGTTGTTGTTAAGCAGCAGCAGACCTGCAGATGTTTTGCCTCCTGTCTGTACTGTGCGCTGCAGATAAAAACTCCATTCGTCGTGCTGAGAACCATTTTGTCACCGTGGATTTTGCTCACCTGCAAAAAAAAAAAAGTTTTCTCGTTTGTATCTCCGAGCATTGAAAATGAAGAGAAAGTTTAGTCGGTGGAAATGCTCCCTCCATGAGTCCAACAAAAGTTTTCCTATCAGCGGCATGTGAAATTCCTCATCGCTTCTGTTGCGTCCATATCCCCACCTCGCACCTTGCAGCTAAAAACTCCTTATATCACAAGCTTCACGTAAAGTCACTTTTTCCACTTCAACTTGGCCTTTCACTGACATCTGTCAATATGATTCGAACACTCCTAATCCCTCGTATCGGTCCGGGCCGCCTCTCAAACTCTCAAGCTCTTTCAAAGGGAGATTAAACTACAGTACAGTCGCTACTCCGTCTGCTTACTCAACTCGTACCTTAACTGATTGCCCTTTCCTGGATTGCCTTTGTAGAAGGGCGTGTTGCTCTTTACCGTTCCCCACCACCCTTACTGCTTGATGGGATACTGCCCTACATGCATTCCAGCTACCAGAGGTATTAAACCCTCTCCAGTGCAGTTTTTCCTCTCAAGAACAACTTGAATTCTATCTGTAAAGAACCGTATGTGAGGATGAAACACACTGCGTCTTCTCTGAGCGCAATTTCTTATAGATTGCACTCCTTGCTGCTTGAGATAAACGTAGTCTTTGGGAAGTCCAACGCTTTGAGAGGAGCAAAGATAAACGTAGATGTGTCTCTTGACCTTCAGCTCTTTGATGGGGAAAGCTGTCCAGCAGTGGCTTTGGACCTTATCGCTGCTTTAGTATACATTATAAACATATTTCTTTCCTTTTTTAATGACATTTTAAACATAAACCTGCGTTTCATACACATCCAGTGTAGGGAATCAGCTTGTTGATGAATTGATTTGTTACAGAGACTGATTTGACAGCGGAAGACAAAAAAAAACTGAGGAAAAACTCCTCTGCATTGTTACCAATAGTCTTAGAGTTGTATACCCATTGTTGGCTTCAGCAGCTGGTTAAAGAAGCTACTGGAAAGGATTGCGAAATTGAAAGTGTTATAGGTTCAATTACCATTGGAGCCTTAGCTAGATAGTATATGTCATCATGTGAAAAATGCATGCAGCAACACACTTTACTGTAAGTCACTCTAGAAAAAAGCCTATATCTATACACAGCATATGCTGTTATCCAAAGTGACTCATTGCATGCTGAGTTCATACACATAGGCCTCTATAAATCTCTGCATCAGCCAGTGCTGATGGGAAAAATTCCAGTCACTGACAGTTTCAGAGATGAAGAGAGAGAGAGAGAGAGAGAGAGAGAGAGAGAGAGAGAGAGAGAGAGAGAGAGAGAGAGAGAGAGAGATGAGGTATCTAGTTTCATTGTCAATGAGCCACAAGGACACTCCACTACTGAGCCAGCACTGCAGAGAAGAGGATGAGTGAGGGAGAGGGATGAAAACAGAGAAGGGAAGACGGAGCAATGAGTAAAAAGAGCGTCTGAAAGGCAACAAAAGAACAGGATTTGCCGAATAATATTGTCAGAGAGGAGGGAGAGTGGAAGATAGATTGTGATATTCTCAGAGAGTACAAAGAGTAAGATAAATCGCTGCAACGCGGTTGTTAGAGAGATGGATGCCTGAGTATGAATGGGAAGGGAGACAAAGATTGATGGGAGTGAACAAGAGAGGGATGCTGAGCGGGTGAGAGGAAGACTGGAGAGTTATGGATTCCATGTTACAGGATTACAGTAATCTGTAAAAAAAAAAAAAGGTTAACTGGAATCTTTCAAAAAAGCATAATTAGATTAAATATATTTTTGTAAATGACTACTTTTCTCAGCTGTGTGTAAAAGAAGTAAATAATAAAAAAAAAAGTAAAAGAAATAATGGGAGTAGGAGGGAGGGGGGTAAGAAGAAGAAGGTACAGGGTGGGATGATGGTTACCCTAACCCTAGCTGAAGAAAGAGTTATTGAGAGTGAAAGAAATGGTAAAATGAACAGAGAGAGCGGTTGAGGAGAAGAGTCAGTGATGGAGTGTTTGTGCCGGTGGCGCCTCTGTCTCTCTGTGTGTTCATGTTGTGCTCTGATCAGATTTTCTTTTTTTTTTTTTCCCTCAACTCGTGTCTCATCTCAGAGCAAAGGGGTGTCAGAGCGAGCTTCAGAAACAGCCAGCGATTCGTCATTCCTGCCTATCGGGTTTCAGAAACAGGTCTAGCTCTGGGAGCGATTTGTCAACCTGTCGACCAGGTGGCAGTGTGAACTCTGGGATCAGGGGGAGATTCGTCAGCCTTATCTGCTGGGTCGGGACATGAACTCTCTGGTCGAGGGAGCGATTTTTCAGCTGCAGAAGGGGATTAAGCTCTGATGTCAATTTGACAGCCTATATAAACTCATCAGTTTCAATATTATGTTTGATTAAGGGTTTGATTCATCAGTTTGTCCACTGGGTCTTGACATTTACTCTCTGATTCAGAAAGTCATTTGTCATCCTGCACATGAGGCTTCAGAGATACACAATCAATTCATCAGTCTTTGTAAATGCACTGGTCTCAGTATTACCTCTGGTTCTCAAATATGCAACTTTTTCACATTATAATAACAAAAGATAAGATAAGATGAGATGAGATGAGATAAAATAAGATGAGATGAGATAAAATAAGATGAGATAAAATAAGATGAGATGAGATAAAATAAGATGAGATGAGATAAGATAAGATAAGATGAGATGAGATGAGATAAAATAAGATGAGATGAGATAAAATAAGATGAGATAAAATAAGATGAGATGAGATAAAATAAGATGAGATAAAATAAGATGAGATGAGATGAGATAAGATTTAAGATAAGATAGGATAAGATAAGATTGTCCATTTTCATGGAAATTTGTTTTGCGACCAGCATCAGAACGAACAACATACATCACATCACACCAAACGGATCAGATCACAAGACAAAAGACAACATCCAAGAACAAAGTTGCACTAAAATTACAGTGTTCAGACAAGTTCATACTCATTTCCCAGTGTGATTATGTGTAGATAGTATGTAAATAGATAGGATACATTATACATTATCAGTGAGCCTGATGCCTAAATCCACCTGAAATTAGCTTTTCAATGTTTGGGATGTTTTGGCAAGTCATATTAACAATAGAGGAAGGCAGGAAGAAAAGAAAGAACAGCAAAGCTAAACATGCGGCAGACAAGAAGCATTCAAAAACATGGTGGACATCAACATTGCTTTTTTTATTGCTGATTGCCTGCATTGACCGTCTGCTTCTTCAACGCCTGTGGCGGCTTTACGGATGCCAGTTACCTCAGCCTCGGGCTAGACTCCGTTTCAAGGTAGACAGCTCATCAGGATGAGTGACAAGTGTTGGGGCAGGAACTTGACCCGCTGAGGGGGAGGAGGGTGGGACTAATAATACACTTCCCGCCTCGAGGCGAAAAGTTGCATATTGTAGCTTTAACTCGGTGTTCTCAAACATGAAGTCAGGTTCAGGGATTGATTCGTCAGCCTGTCCGCTGGCTCTCAGTGTTGTCTCAGGTTCAGGGAGCAATTCATCAGCCTGTCTGCCGGGCCTATGATGAGTCATTCAGAGAAGTTGTTGGAGTGTCTTTGTGTCTCTGCTTGTTTCCCCAGTTGACTGAACAAGGTCTTCACAAAGCAGGGAGAGACAGGCAGAGACGCTGCTTGATAATTCGCACAAGATCAAAAGCAAAAGGGTTTCCTCTGAAGTATAATGGCCTAGCTGAAAAAAGTGACGACAATGCATGCGTCTGTCTGCCGAAACCTTGCGCACTGCTCCCTCCGCTTATCTCAGAAGTCTTTCTTTTGAGCAAAATAGAGTTTTTCCCCTCACTAGGCAACGCAATCCTGATGCAATGACACTTTTATCGTGCAAAGCCGGAGCTGAGAAGATGTACTGGCGCATCTCCTTTTTCCGCTTGTGCGATAACATTATGGATGGCTCAATTATCACTGTAGCTAATTACCACACAATTACAAAGCAATAACTCCTCCTCAGTTCCTCAAGCAACATTTAGAGTCTGCGGCTTTGTATGTAGGGTGGGAGGTGGGAGGTGGGGGGGCTAGAGAGAGAGAGGGAGGGAGAGAGAGGGAGATTTTCCTTTCTGTTAAACCGTGATTTTCTTTGTTACAGAGCACTGAGAGGAAAAACGGCTTATGAAGCACATGAATTATACATTTTTCATGAAGGGATATGAGACGGCTCCCGGCAGAAGCAACGCAAAATCTGCCCCCTCTCCGGCAGTCGGTGGGGATCCTGCTCTCACACACCTTCTTTAATAAAGGAGCAGACACCTGGGGAGGGGGGCTGCTTATTATACCTGTGGGACACACGGCACTGTAGGACAGAGCTGGTGAGCCGGCGAAGCGAGAGCAGAGCCAAGAAGATGGGACTCAACGTGAGGCAAAGCAACTCATCAAGAGAAAAGAAAATACACAGTTTGACCCTCCCACCCTCGTTCATTTCTTATCATTTCATCATTTCTCTTTATCTGTTTGGACTATTTCAACATTCCTCAAGTGTAAGGCGAAAGTTCCCCACACCAACAGCCCTAATCTTCACCCTGAGACCATTAGCAATTCATATTCATCCTGTATTAGTACTGCAGGATTTATCAGGAGTGCCATGTCTGCAATGGCGATAGCTGTATTATCAGTTGGGTAAATATGAGTTTACAATTCAGCATTGGGTGCAGACAGTCATTCAGCTCAATGTGACAGTGACTAACTGTAGGAGTAGACAATTGTGCTCTAACAAAACTCATTGTATGCAGCCACTGAACAACTTCCCCGCTACAGAACAACAATACTGCAGCTCAGTTTATCAATTTCCACTTACGAGGCTGGTAATGAGGGAAAGGGAAAAGAAAAGAAAAGGACAGGAAATTATTTCCAGTGGGGCGTAGGCTCGTAGAAGCAGAGGGAATGGATTGTAATTCTGTGTGTAGTCTAGCATCGCTGTTCCCTGATGGGAGCCACACACACACACACACAAATTGAACTGATGAGGCCAGAGCCTGGTAACTCTCTCTCTCTCCATGTGAACTCCATTTCTTTCCATTACTTTCCCCTCACAGCCAGAGAGATGAATGATGTTTCCAAATGTAAGCAGGTGTAACTGCTAATGATGACGGCAGTGTGAGATCACACAGCAGCCGGGGCCCGTGTGTGTGTGTGTGTGTGTGTGTGTGTTTGTATGTGTGTACGACTGTAATAGCATTGTGTCTTGTGCAAACTCTTCTCTCGCTATCGAGCCGTCGAGCGCTGATGACTCACCCTCCCCTGAGAGCGGCACATGTGAGAGAGGCACGATCTGACTGGTGTGTGTGTGTGTGTGTGTGTGTGTGTGTGTGTGTGTGTGTGTGTGCATGTTTATGTGTGTGAGACAAAGAGAGACATGCTTAGAATCTGTATGTGTGTGTATGTGTGTTTGCATATAAGCAAGGGTGTTGTGCGTGCAAGAGAGATAAAGAGAAACGTAGATATACTCTGTGTGCATGAGTGTGATATTGTGTTTCTGTATTTAAGAGGAACAAGGATAGAAAGATGAAGGAAATCCTCACTTCTTTAAGGGGCTGGTTAAAGGTTAGGACTTGGATTTAAGGTCAAAGTGAAAATTGGGACTAGGTTTAGGTAAGGGTAAATTGGCATTAAAGGAAAACTCCACCCTATAGCACTTTAACGCTGTTAAAAAAAACAGCTATTGGTGATGTACCTTGCATTTCTGGATCCATTTTGTTGTTTGGTGGTGTATTTTCTTTATTCCCACAGATAATTGACCAAACATAGATTACTTGATGTCATGTCAAGATATTTCCAGTGCAGCTACAATGGTTTTTAATAGGAAAAAAAAATCTGCTATCTAAAACATCAAGGGTAAACATCAGGTTTTGGTGTCAGTCCCTCAGAATCAAAGTGCAAGGACTTCTTTCTAGACTCACCAGTTTACACTGACGTTGGTAGAAGAGACAGCAGAAAGGCTTTCTGGGAAATGTAGGAAATCACTAACTGAACTAGAAGTGGATGAGGTAGGTTCAGGGAAAGTGGGTACAACATCACAAAAGAACTAGTTTAGGGTTAGGGGTTGAGGGATGAATGTAGTCAGTGAAGGTCTTCACAAGTACAGTAATCCAAATGTGTGTGTGTGTGTGTGTGTGTGTGTGTGTGTGCAGTATGTGTGTGTGAGAGAGATAGACATTTGAGTCTCACAGGTGCCTTAAATAAGCCGTGATGTCCCAGTGGCTCTGATCTGCAGTAGTGGTGTCAGTTATAATTACCTCCATGAGTCAGAGAGGAGGAGGGTGAGAACATACTTTCTTTCTCTCTCTCTCTCTCTCTCTCTCTCTCTCTCTCTCTCTCTCTCTCTCTCTCTCTCTCTCTCTCTCTCTCTCTCTCTCTCTCTCACTCTCTCTCTCTCTCATCCTTCTCTCTCCCTTTGTTCATCATCCAGTTCAACAGTGATACTGCTTTCTCACACACTGTCCTCTCTCTCACACTTACTTCTTTCTCTTCTTTTGTCCTCCCTCAGCTTCCCTTCTCTCTCTCCATTCAAAATAAGTGCATATCAAGTGGGTGTGGGTAATGTTTTTTTTTTTTTTACTGCTCTGATGAACTCGGCCTTTCACTCACATGAAGCAGCATGTAATCTGCCTGCTGGGATTTCCCCTGACTTCAGAGAATGGACATTGATTACAGCTTGGTTGACAGAGTACAAGACAGGATTTTCATCAGTGATTTCCGGATGGGATGATTTTGTGTGATTAGGGTGCGTGTTTGTGTGCGTGTGTGTGTGTGTGTGTGTGTGTGTGTGTGTGTGTGTGTGTTTGGGAGATACAAGGATTTTAGGATTAAATGTGATCATAGGCGAGAAAAAAGTTTTGTCATGAACTTCAAATTCCAATCCTCTCCCTCTTTCTCTCTGTCTGTCCCTGTGTAGGTGATGAGCCAGGCTGAAGGCCAGCAGAAGAACCTGGTCAACTCCATCGAGTCCCTGCCCCCCCGAGGAGGACCCCTGTCCTCTCTGGATGAGGTAAACTCACCATTCAGAAAGAGTAGAATAATCTAAGTCACTGATTACAAATGTTTTGCAGCCGTATAACCTCCATAATCATCAAAATAATCACAGTCACACCATCCACAAACAATTAAACTCAATCTTAAGTCTACAATCAATCAAGAATTTCAGGCATCTGACAATGGACAACAAGATACTTAGAGTAGGCTACAACCTGATCAAATTGTCTTACTAATCAAAAATAGTAAAGTTACTTTTTTTTTTTCAACAATATGTTAAAAAAAAGCCATTATGTATGCATACTTATAAATACCCAATATATATAAAACTATATATACATATACATGATATATACATATGATACATACATATTCATTCATCAGGGCAAAGAGATAAAACCTTCCTTCAATTTTCTGCATTATCATCTACAAGAAAATCTCATATTAGAATCTCTCATTCCACTCACTCAGTTCCGATCAATGCTTTTTAAAATATACATGAGGAGTGCTCTTGGTGTTTTTTAATGTCTTTGGTGTTGCTTTTTTGGCAAGCTCTACTCTCAGTGGAATTAATGGGTTAAATAAAAAAAAGAAAACATGTAAAAAGCATGCTTTTTTTCTTTTAGAAATACTTTTAGGCTTGCCTCAGACATGAGCCTTTCTTTTTTTAACATGAAATAAGATGAAACTTTAATGATCCCCCTGGTGAAACTGGGAACATCTTAGGCTGCTCCCCTCTTCCTGCTCTTCCTCATCTTCTCCCCTCCTCCTTCTCCTCCTCCTCTTCCTCCTCCTTTTTCCTCTTCCTCGCCTCCTTTCTTTCTCTTGCTTCCTCGTCCTCTCCCTCTTCCCCTTTGCTCCAGGACCTGCTGCTTTTAAAAGCCACCTCTGCAGCCACTCTCAGCTGCCTGGGCGAGTGCCTCAGCATGCTGCAGCACAACGTCAGCCAGGCCCTCAACCAGAACCTGAACCAGAACCAGAACCAGAACCAGAACCACGTCCCCAGCCCCAGTCCCAGCCCCAGCCCCAGCCACAACCCCGCTGCTTTGAATCAGGCGGCTCCCAGCGAAAGAATCAAGTCGTGGAGCCAGCGCGGCGGCTCCGGTGTGAACCAGGTGGAGGCGGGCGGCGTCAGGCCCTGGAGCCAAAGCCCCAGCCCCAAACACAGCAGCCACAGCGGACACAACCACATCCAGACCCAGAGTCACAGTCAGGCCAGCGCACATGCTGGTGAGCTGAATGAGGGTTAGTAATGTGGGAATGATCAGTGGATGAAGGGATAGATGGACGGATGAGCTCAGTCAGGACTGTTTTCATCTTGTCTTTTCTCTCACTCCACTCTCCAGAGTTTCCATTGGTCCTTTTTTTGATTTCTGGAATATTATAGAATTAGAGGACAGGGAAAGGGAAAGTCTTGGGATTTGATAAATTCTCTGGGGAACTCATGTATTGTCAAGGAATTTTACACATGGGACACTCTCCCGGAACAAAATTTTTAGTTATGGAAAGTCATGGAAAAGTAATGGAATTTCAGTTTCACATTAGTCTCATCTCTGATCTCTGTTTTCTCTCCATTTCTTTCTCTCTCCCCCTCCATCCCTCCCTCCCTCCCTCTCTCACTTTCACTCTTTCACTCTCTTTCACACACATACACACACACACACACACAACCTTGTTGGCTGCCTATAGCACAGCCAACACGCTTACAGCCCAGCAGCCCAGAAATGAAAGACTGTGGAGCAGGAATTGCAGAAGCTTTTTAAAATACCCTCTGTGTAACACTGACTGGTGTTTGCTTCCCAAACTGATACAGCGAGAGCAGAGCTGACAAATTACTGAACACGACTCTCATTTCTCTTGCTTTTATACTGTTTGTGTAATATAACCCATTATAGTGAGTTCTGAAGCATTCTGTTGTTCTCGCAACCCACTGTGTAATTTGTCCCAATTTAACAAGAGGGTGTTTTTTTTTTTTTTTTTTTTTTTTTCCTCGCTTTTTCACTGAGTCTATTGTTAGCAGGATGCAGTGTTTTGTGGGGATGAAATTGCCTCTCCTCCTCCTCTCACACCCTGCAGTAACCACTGCACATTAGTGAGTTCTGTGCTGGCTGTATGAAGTATAGTCAAAATGTAAGTGCTGGGATATTGGCCTAAAGCCAGGATGGATATTTTTGAGCCAATGTGAAGTCTATTGCAGCAAAGAGTCCAACTTTGGCTCAGTATCCAAGGTCATATGCTTTTGACTCTGTACTAGTCATCAAAATGCTCCTTGTTACAGATTAACCCAAACCCCTTTGATTCTGGCTTTACCGGTGAGTCAGGCAGTTCAGGGTGATTTTTTAAATATTTTGCTTGTTCATGCTGAGTTCAGGTCATATTTTGGGTTGAATTTTATATTCGATTTGATAAAATAAGTGCAGCAATCATACTGTGTTAATGTATAAAACTGTGTCAAGGCAGTTTAAAAGAGTAGTCAAATAGGGTCAGGTGTGGGTCAATGCTTTGTCAGCACAAATATTACTCAGCACTACTGGTCAGTATACAGCCAACCAATGTAGAAATCATACAAGTCCCAACTTTTCTCATGCTTGAGAAAAGTTGGGACGCAGGGTGCTGAAATAAGGGTCTTATTTGTTCTGATGGCTGTCGTGTTTTCTCCTCGCTCCAGACAGTCCAACCGGCTGGTCCAGGTCTCCCTCTGAGAAGCAGGTGAAAAATGGAGGGGTGTCGCCTCTCTCCTCCTCTCCCTCACCTTCCTCCACTCAAAGACACAAGGACCAGGAGCTCAGCACCGAGGTAATTCAAGCTACTTTATTACACCTTCCCCTTATTCATTCTGCTATATTTACATCCCGTTATGGCAAGTCAATACGCGGGGGACGGCACGACAAAGATGAATGCAGCGTGTTTGTTATTTGTTATTGTTATGTGAAGCTTGTTTTGGAGGTGTTGGTAGCATCAGAGAATACAAATTGCTAGTGCAGCTGCTTGAAATGTTAATGCTAATTGGCGTGGGTGAGATCCAAGCTGAGGCTGTCGAAGCTGGGATGTGATGCCGTTCGCTGTGATTCACATTCTGTTCACCGGTGACTCATCAACACTTTATGTGAATTGACGTGGGTGGGATTTCAGGGCGCCAAATATAAAAATATTGTGTGTTTAAGGTGTCGTCCTTTTGGTCTTTTTCTCCCCAGAGTTTGGTATACACTTCTTCCCGTGGTTCCCGTGGTTTTACCGTGACTTTCTGTAAAAGCTTAGAGTTCTTCTGTGCGTATATGAAACCGTTCCCTTTACATTTCCTCCCTTGTAATCGGTCGGTAGCGGAGGACAAAGGATGAACCTGGGTGTGGAGCTTTATGTGAACGACCTGACTGGAAGCGGTTCAGAGGGATGAAGCCCGTCTGCGAACACAGAGAGAGAGGAAGCGGTGGTGTTCGGCTGAATCGCCCTGCAGGGAGCTGGTGTAGCTTTCAACGCTGACTGGTGGAGCCCTGGGGCTGTGGTTGTGTTAGAGACAGCAGCTGAGACAGAGGAAGAGAGAGGGAGAGAGAGAGAGAGAGAGAGAGAGAGAGAGGGAGAGAGAGCGAGAGAGAGACAGAGAGAGAGAGAGAGACAGAGAGAGTCATAAGTCGTAATGGTGTTTCGAGTGTTTTACTCAAAGCTAGAAATGTCAGTTGGAATCGTTTTATATGGCGGTCCTAATACAAATTTTCCCCAAACAATTTGAGCGACCCGCTTTTATCTTCCCACAGACTTTGTAAAACAATGTGGACAGGAGGAGAGAGAGATGAAGAAAGTTGGTATGAGAGAGAGGGAGAAAGAGAGAGAGAGAGAGAGAAAATGAAAGTGTTCTCGCCTGTCAAATGGGCAGTGTAGGATGGCTGGAAGTCTCCTAATTAGCTCCCCTGTAGTTTGACTGCTCCTCCTGGATTATACTGAGTCATACACCAGTGTATGTGTGTGTGTGTGTGTGTGTGTGTGTGTGTGTGTGTGTGTGTGTGTGTGTGTGTTCATGTGTAAGGGTATGTGTGAGTCAGACACAGCCAATACCCTGTGGGGGGAAAGTTTCCCACTTTTCTACTCCTGTTCTCTCCTACTTTTGTCTTATCTCCGTTCCTCTCCATGTTTGAGCTAACTGACTTGTCGGTCTTCTCTGTGCATTAGCTTGTCTGGGGCCATAACATTGGTGCTGCTGCTGTGAGACCTGACCTATTTTGGCTCCCGATCCATAGTTTAAAGGTGCAGTGCGTAGCATTTTAACATCAAGAAATCATTACTGCATTAATTTTTAGACATTAGTATAATTACTGTAAACACACGAGTCCATCACTGAGAACACTGACAGCCTCTACACTGCATTTTACATTGGTTACTTACCACCAGGTCAGATTTGGTGGGAAAGCTGATGGATTGCTTTACGGCACAAAACAGGAAGAGGGCGCTGTTCTTCCAATGCAAACAGAGCTAAATCTTTCAGAGTTTCTTGTAATGTCAGATGGTAGAAAGAGTGAAATGCCTGTGGAAAAATCACTTCCAACATGTTTATCCTCGTCAGTAAAGTGAAATAGAAAACAAACGCATGCAGAGTGATGCCGGGGAGAGGGGGCAAGTAGCAATGTCCTCTTTGTAACCGGAAGCAACAGGGTTTATGAATAATGCAATCTTGGAGGCTAACAATCCTCTCGACCATGGTCTCATTTGTTTGTACCAAGGTATCACAATTAATTTGGCAATTAGGGATGCACTGATCAGGTTTCCTGGGGGAGATTCTGACTGCCAAGTTTCTTTAACAGTGTGATTGGCCGATCCCCGATCCAATCACAGATCCAAACAACCTCTTACTAACAACAGCACATCATGTAAACGTACACAACAAGCATAAATATTAAGATTGCAATATAGCACTGTGTTTAACAGATGCGACTTAAGACTGCGATTTAAACGCAACATCAGAAATGAACTGGCAGTGGACGACATGCCTACACTACTAATGCTCTGCAGACTTTTTATAGCATACATTTGACTGCTTTCCTGCAATTTGGATGTTTTTGTTTTGATTGGCAGTTGACACGGTGATTGGCTGATCAGTGATGACCTATTTAGACCGTTTATTGGCCGAATATGAACGGTGGCTGATCAATCTGTGTACCCCTATTGACAATGATACATTGGTGTTTAAAAATGCTACACATAGCACCTTTAAGTAAAACTATAGCAGAGGATGAAAACACAGTCCAGTGGGTATGAGTACAGAGCAGGTTAGGGATGAGTGTTTTTGGGCAGGTGAAACACACACAGCAGTCACACAGCAAGCAGGGAGCACATTAGGATGAAGCTGCTCACACATGCTTGTTTTGCGGCAGCCGCGGTCTAGAGGTTAGACAAGCGGGCTTACGACCAAGGGGTCGAATCTCCGGACCGGCTGGAGAAATGTAGGTGGGGAAAGAGAATGAGCAACACTCTCCTCTCCATCAATTACTGCTGTCGATGTGTGAATGTGCTGAAGTGAATGAATAAAGCAGGGCATTGCTGGAAAACAGCATATGTGTTCAATAAAGGTTATAAATAAATGTATTGTTGTGTTTATCCTGTTAAACCAGAAGCCCCAGAGACATTTCTCAGTTCTTATCCATATACGGTGAATTCTTCTTTAATGGTATTGCTCTTCGGTATAACATGGGGACCCAAAAACACCCATAATGTGATGTTTTGCCTCATAATCATCTTTTTATGTGTACTATATATAACATTATGGTGTCTACAGCACACACAGTCCTGATACTTGTGCTTTTCACTGTATTTACTCACTTAAAAGAACAGTAGGGCGCTCCACTCCCACACCATTGATTGACTTAATCAATGAGATTACAGGTTCCAGGCACCTCTCAGTCTACATTACCAGACAGGCAGCATTACTCACTAACAGACTGCCTGTTGGGATAAAGTGGTTGTATCCAATAGTGTACACTTAGATATATTGCTGTGTATGTGTGTCTGTGTGTGTGTGCAAGAGAGAGAGAAAACGTGAGACAGGGAGAGAGAAAGAGAGAAATAGAGCATATGTTCTTATGTGTGCGTTTGTGTGTGTGTGTGTGTGTGTGTGTGTGTGTGTGTGTGTTGGGCTGGTAGCTGGGGTAATGCAGACAGTGAAATATGCTGATGGTCCATTTACTGCCCCCATCTTTTCCCTCTCCGTCCCTCTACCTCCCCTCAGTTTGTGAATTTCTCTCTCTCTCTCTCTCTCTCTCTCTCTCTCTCTCTTTTTTCTCTCTCTCTCTCTCTCTCTCTCTCTCTCTCTCTCTCTCTCTCTCTCTCTCGTAATGAGCTCCATCAATCCGAGTCCTCGGACCAGAGATGGCCTGGGTGAAATATTGATGCCTGTTATGCCTCTCTCTCTCTCTCTCTGCCCCTCTCTTCCCTCTCTTCTTTCTCTCAGTATCCTTCTGTCCGCTTACCCCCACTTTTTCTGTTTCCATCTGTCTCCTTCTGTCTGTCTGTCTCTTTATATTAATGCATTTCAATCCAAAGATGCTTTACAAGATGCTCTACAAGGCTGCCAAAGGGGCTGTAAAATATATCATATCAAAGATCCAGTGTATCAAAATACAATGGAGCGATTAGACCAATAATTTTGGTATTCATGCAGCCATCTCCATGTGTGTCTATGTGTGTTCATGTCACTTTGTTTGGTTTCAGTGTTTCTGGTTTTTATGTTTCTGTAGTGATTTCTAATGTTTATATGTGCTGCTTCTGAACTAATGCATCATATGTTGTGTTTGCATGAGAATTTAGATCGTGGACAAATGCATGCATGTACCCACATACATGCACATGCATATATGAGTACAGTGTGTGTGTGTGTATGTGCATGCATGCATGTGTAAATCTGGTGTAAATGCATGTGTAGTGTGTGTGTGTGAGAATGTGGTGATATTGATGATTCACATGCAAATATCATCAGGTATACTCACTGTCACAAACATCTGTGTGTGTGACAGTGTGTGTGTGTGTGTGTGTGTATGTGAGAGACCCTCCACTCCTCTAAGCCATTGCAGTAAATAAGAATGTGTTTCTTGTCAGCTTGCCTGGTTAAATAAGTCTTAAAATAAGTGGCACACAAATGCATAGACACACACACACTTCCAGTACATGGAAACGAATGAATGACGGTTTGTCTTTTCCCTTTTTTCATTCCTGATTTACACTCCTCTCCCACTCTCCTCTGTATTTCCACGCTCTCCAGGAGGATATTTCTCCAGGATGACAGGCTGTTAATTTCCCTCACTGTCTCTGATTGACACCACATGGCATTTATTCACTTCATGGACCCAGGCACTGTTCTCCCTCAGCAATTACATCCTGATTAGCATAGAGTCAGTGCCAGGCTACTGTGACACAAACACAACATCCACTGTATTTACTTGCAGTCGAAAATATGTAAATAGGAGCCATTTAATCTTATTCCAAATGAAGTGACCTCTTCTGACCTGTGCTAGAGGAATGGGCCTCGACAGAAACTTCAATATGATCATGATTTTCTCCCACATATTTAAATTAATGCAACAGCCTTTAGGCCGGGTATCCATTTATACCCTGCATGTAATGCTAAATCGGAGAGAAATACCACATTGGTTTACGAGTTCTAATTTATAAGCTGTTGTCGTGTTGCACGCAGCGATAAAGCAGGCATTGTTAGGCTGTTTTACAACCGCGCTCGGTGCTCGCAGCCCCTGGTAAAACAAACAGAGAGGACCATTAGCCCTCGCCGCCTGCCATATCTCCATGGCTCTGTGATTTCTCTGCGTGGAGGACAGAGGCAGTAAAGAGCAGCTGTACAAAAGCCTGCCGCCACCATTAACCAGGCAGTAAATACCAGTTAGGAAGAGAGAGGGCCATGCTTTATTACGGCGGGATAGGAGAGAGAGAGCGAGAGAGAGAGAGAGAGAGAGAGATGTAAACCAACTGCATTCAGACCACCTGCAGACCCAGAGCAAAGTGGTGAGACGGGGAAACAGAAAGAGAGGAACAGAGTGAAAATGAGGTAGAGAGGAACAGAGCGAAAATTAGGTGTGTGTGTGTGTGTGAGAAACAGACAGAATTTTCTCATCTCAGTGCCTTCCTCTCCGTCACTCTCCTCTTTCTCCTGTATCTTCATCATTTCATTCCCGCTGCACTGTTCACCTCCAACAGCAGAGGGCGCCACATAACAAGTGTAAATGGCATTGAGATCATACACAAGATACACAATTACAGTACAATCTTACACACTTAACTATCTCTCAGTACTTCTATTCACTTTGTTGTTCACCATTTTGCAGATGGGATTCTCTGTTTCTAATCAAGGTAGATCACTGAGATGACGCCTTGATGTATATTTTAAATCAGGTACACGACGACGACAGCTTGGGATCCCGATACGCCCGGCTGACACAGTTTCTACACCGCTGGGTACGGAGGCCGCTCCTGCGCAAACGGGCTGTAAACAGACTATTGTCAGAGGAGAGGAGGCCGTCAGGGTGATGCTGTCTGTCACTCAGCGGAGGAAAAACATCTTTAATGACATTTTTTGAGAGCGTTAGGTGTTGGATAGCGCAGCTGTCTGTCGCAGGAGGCGGCGGAGTGTGACAGTCAGAGCGGGCTCGTTCTCCAGGGCCCTATGTGCCTCGCTCTCATCAGGAAAACAAGAAAACAGCCAGCGATATTCTCTCAGAGTTTACTTAATGATCCTTTTGTTCTTCATCGGAACACACCCGGGGCCGGCTGCTGCCAACAAGCTGCACACACACCGGCCTGCTGCTGTATTGTCAGTGTCAGTGAGGTATATAACTACCCATGTGATCATAGGATAAAGGATATAGGAAAAATCTCTCAATATGTCCCAGTTTAGCAATACACAGTTAGACCTACACACAGTGGGTCAGTATTTCAAAGTGAATGGGAAGCGGAGCAGTCAGTCAGTCAATTGTGTTTTGGCCTATAGCTGATCTTCAGAAATAGTTTCTTCAGGAATCGAACAGAAACAGTTTGATGCCGATGCATTTTTGATGTTTTCAGTGGTTTGGCTCGGTCCAAACCACTGAACCACAACCACCACAGCCTTTAATGTTGTGTCACTGCAGTGAGCAATGTTAAGTGTTGTTGCTAATTTAATATTTAAACATGTTGCAGTTGCCTCTATAGCTCCCATTCATTTAGCATTTAATGATGAGAATCATCTGACATATCATCTGATATCATGTGAACAGACAGGAATTATCCCGACTTTAAAGGGGAATACCAATGATTTTCAGGACTGAAATATGTGATCACTATGTCCCTTGAATGTTAAGTTTATGTGCTGAAAGTGAATTCATACAAATGTTTCCCATTACTTCAAAGAAGAGAAGAAGGTTTATCTCTGCCCCCTAATTTGTGATGTAATACAGATGCACAGCTCCACTGACAGTTGTTACGGACAAGATGGCAATGAAAGTAACAAGGATGACGGATGACTTTCTGGGAATATGAGATTTTTTTCTGGTTCCATTATACTGCTATATAGACAAGCTCATTTGGGTATAAAAACTCAAGTGTACTTGATGTTTTTGGATCATTGTCTGTGGAGAATGTCCAGTTTCTTGGCTTTGGAAGACAATTGTTAGTGTTCAAAAATATGTATTACACTTTCCGTA
The DNA here is from genome assembly GCF_048128805.1 of Centroberyx gerrardi. Taxonomy (NCBI): domain Eukaryota; kingdom Metazoa; phylum Chordata; class Actinopteri; order Beryciformes; family Berycidae; genus Centroberyx; species Centroberyx gerrardi. The sequence goes on from NC_136008.1 coordinate 23,448,001, forward strand.
ACAAGACTATACAGTATACTATATGAATTCTTCAATTAAGTGGTATTCTCTTTTCAGAGGCAAGCCAGTGTGAAGCGCTGAACTGTATAATACAGCAGAGTGAACAGGGAGCAGGTGTGTTCTGTGTATGAGCTGCGTTCAGTAGGGCAGTGCTTTAAAACGTTCATATGGGGCTCATTATACAGAACAGACTGTATGTACTGTAGAGTGAGCAGCCAGTTCAGCCATATTCACTGCAGGTTTACATTATCTGTTCCATCCCAGTCTCAGCTCTACACAGTGTTCAGTGTTAAGCCAGTGCTTACAATGTGACAAAGATAATATTATTTAGATGCTTTTGGACAATTAGACCACCTAACAGCAGTTTTATGATTCTAGTATTAGTGTAGTATATTATATAACCTTGGTTTGCCTGGGAGCTTTGCACACATTCTCACACTCACACTCACACACATTCTTGCACAGTACAATCACTGTTGTACTGTGGTCAAGGCAGTGCCAGGTCGCTTTTTCCTTCTACAGTCACCCTAAATACAAGGTATTTATCAGGTAAATACTTGGAAACAATAGTAAATTACCTGGTAAATACATAATATTTAGAGTGACTGTGAAAGAAAGGTTTTTTCCTTTCTTTGATGTGTGGGAAGGAAGTGATATGAACGCTTCACACCGACAGGGAAAAATTCCAGCATGAAATTTACCACACAGTAACCATTACTAAATTTTGAAACGTAAAGTGACTACACTAGACTTCAACTTTACTGTGATTAACAGGATCCTCGTCTCCCTCGATGACATCTATCCACATTTTTCAATTACTTAGTAATTTTTCTTTTTCTTTTCATTCTCCCCTTTTTACGCCGTATAAATCACATCTGAAATATGACAAACAGCTGGTCTGATCTCAGGATGTGTAGTAATATATATTCTGCTGCAGCAGGGAGAGGACCAGGAGCTTCTTCTGTAGGACAAAACCAGAGGGGAGCCATAGTGTAACCACACACACACACGCACACACACACACACATACATCACCTACTGTAATTATTTGGCAATTTGCTATTCTTACCATGTATTTACCTGGTAAATACCCAACACCCAAAAGAAGGATTGCCCGCACAGCATTCACTTCTCCTTTCCAAATTTTCCCAGCATGCTCGGCATCTGAAACATCAACTCTCTGGTGCCAAACTTGCTTCTAACTGCAAACTGTCCTCTTTTGCCTTTAGGCTACCAGGACAGGGATTCTTATAGTAATGCTGCTGGTAGTGATGTTACTGTGAAGTTTCCTCAATGAATAACCCCTTCCTCACCACACACACACACACACACACACACACACACACCACGCTGTGTTCAGTGAGAGTGAACAGCCCTTGTCCTCCTGCTGTGAGTGAGTACATGGAATATTCCATCTCTTTCTTCATAAGCGCTCTCATTAAACTCTTCCCTGAGGACCGCCCACCTCATTAATTATTCATTAGAGGAGAGCTTTTAAAAAAAACTCCTGCTTCCTCTCCTCTCTGACGCTCTCCTCCACGCTCCCTCGCCAACATGCAACACACACACGCAAAAAGCACGAGCGAAGGTTCATTCTTATATGCTCATAGTAATAACACATCGGAGCTTACACACACACACACACACACACACACTCCACTGATTTGTCAGGGACACAAATGCAATGTGAAGTCTACTGTGAAGATCCAACCTTATGGTGATGCTGGTAACTGGATGCAAAAATAACAAAAAGTCAGCGCTCACATTAACAAGACATGAAATGTAATATGCAGTGCACACGTGGATTTGTGCACACACACACACACACACACACACACACACACACACAAAGAAGTACACACCTCAGTTTTGCTACATGACATCATAACGATACTAAACTGCTTTGTACAGCCTGACATCAGGGTGGTTATCTGGAGAAGATATCATCACATAGTTCATTTTATCAGATACTGGTTGCCATGACAATGAATGAGGAATTAATAGTCCAATCTGAATCCATCTGGTGGGAGCGGATTATATGAGGGGATTATGATGAGTTGACTGAAGTCTTCCATCTTCCTTTGTTTTTCTCCTTTGTCTCTCTCACCTCTCCAACCAGGCTGTTCAGATTGGGCAGTCTGTGCTCATTTATTTATTATTTTTGTATAACACATAAGGCATTCTTATGCTTTATTACTCTGTGACACAAAAATGTGATTCATTTTATCATCAAGTTCAAATTCGGACTCACAATGAACAAAATATAACCAGTAGAACATACAAGACATGGTAAATGTAAGACGATTCATCTGTGTGAGAGATGAGAATTTCAGTCTGTTTTAGTTTTTACAAGTCATTATTATTTATGTCTGTGTTCATGCAAGGTTATAAATAAAAGATAAATAATTCAGATATTTCTATTCCTATATAGAATTATATGAATAATGACTTGGGTTACCAAATCAACCTATGTCTCTTCTACAACAAATAGTTTCTAGTTGTGCAGTTCTTTCCAGGAAACTTTTTTTTTTAGAAATTTACAGTATCTACTCCACAAAACTGTGGTCCAGTCAGTCAGTCAGTCAGTCAGTCAGTCAGTTAGTCAGTCAGTTAGTCAGTCAGTCAGTCAGTTAGTCAGTTAGTCAGTCAGTCAGTCAGTTAGTCAGTCAGTCAGTCAGTTAGTCAGTTAGTCAGTCAGTTAGTCAGTCAGTCAGTCAGTTAGTCAGTTAGTCAGTCAGTCAGTCAGTCAGTCAGTCAGTCAGTTAGTCAGTTAGTCAGTCAGTTAGTCAGTTAGTCAGTTAGTCAGTCAGTTAGTCAGTCAGTCAGTCAGTTAGTCAGTCAGTCAGTCAGTTAGTCAGTTAGTCAGTCAGTTAGTCAGTCAGTCAGTCAGTTAGTCAGTCAGTCAGTCAGTTAGTCAGTCAGTCAGTCAGTTAGTCAGTTAGTCAGTCAGTCAGTCAGTCAGTCAGTCAGTCAGTTAGTCAGTTAGTCAGTCAGTTAGTCAGTCAGTCAGTCAGTTAGTCAGTTAGTCAGTCAGTCAGTCAGTCAGTTAGTCAGTCAGTCAGTCAGTCAGTCAGTCAGTCAGTCAGTTAGTCAGTCAGTCAGTCAGTTAGTCAGTCAGTTAGTCAGTCAGTCAGTCAGTCAGTCAGTTAGTCAGTCAGTCAGTCAGTTAGTCAGTCAGTTAGTCAGTCAGTCAGTCAGTTAGTCAGTCAGTTAGTCAGTCAGTCAGTCAGTTAGTCAGTCAGTTAGTCAGTCAGTCAGTCAGTCAGTTAGTCAGTCAGGCAGTCAGTCAGTCAGTCATGTGCAGCTGATCAGGCTTCTGGTAATAAAGTCAGGTCATGGGATATGAGAGGGATTAGGAGGCTGGGGATGGAGGTTCACACACACACACACACACATACACACACACACACACACACACACACACACACACACACACACACTCTAGATTAGGTGCGTTTGGTAAATGCCTACACTGTGATGCTGCTGCTAATGGCTGGTGTAAGCCTTGAAGGAATGAAGAAGCTGTGGGTTTGATTCCCTGATGTGGACGAGGCTGGACAGGCCGAGCTCCACATCACCTGTCTGCAGTGGGGTGTAACAGTAAAGTCTGGGAGACGCTTTGATGTTACAGTAGAAACCAGTGAACTCTCCCCCACATACTGTGATGCACGGTTTTCAAGCGGTTTCTCTTAGGGACAGTACTTTCAAGAAAAAACATCTTGCAAAACAGAACAGATTCTATAGATAAACTGGCAAACTTTCATCTGTTAAATAGGTTACTGACTTTTTTAGGCCGAAATCCTGGAATTAGAAGCTATCAAAGATCTCGTCCATGGTCTCGTTTGTTTATGGTAATTATACCAAATACCTCAGTTGATTTGTCAATTATATATTGATGTTTAAAATGCTATACATAGCACCTTTACAGTAATATCCTTGGCCTACCTTTGGATTCTGGCCAGCTGTTTGAAAAACACTGTTGTACTATGACTGCAGTTCAGGAGAGAAGTGAAAGAGAGAAGCAACAATTTTATTTCCTCTGTGTCTAATTAAATACCGAACTGAAACTAAATACTTACTTCTGCAATAACAGCAGAGCTTTGTGTAGAATTTAGAGGCCAGAGAGTGTTTGTTCTCACTGAGAAGAGGGTCGCCAGATAAGAGCTGATCTATTTTCCTTTCTCCTTCCCCCTGAAGTGTGAACCTGGCCTCTCCTCTGCACACATCCATTCACACTTCACAGCATGTTTATTTCAAGCAATCCCTTTCTCATTGATTGTTAATGTGACAAGGGAACATTTGAAGGCTATTTTTTTTCTCATGTGATTGTTAGATGGGTTCTTTAACCTGAGAGTGCTGTAATGGCTCTGGTCAAACTGGAATCCATGTGCTGGTTCCCTGATAATCACAATTTGTAAAACCATTTAGAGAGTCCTGGTCCTTATTGTTCTGATTGGTTGAAATAAACGCACACCTGAGGCCACATAACACTTAATCTAAATATGAATGATGTTAGCATTTAAGTTAAAGAACTAACACAATAATAACACAGTAGTGATTCATTCCTATAGCCAGTTTCAGCTGCTCCAGTGGAGCTGCTCAGTGGCCGACTGTAGAAGACTGTGGCTGTAGTGGGACTGTGGAATTATGAAGCAGAGCCTCTCTGGAAAAGATCAAGCGTGCTTAGTTGACTTTCCCTGGATGAATAAAGGTAAAAAAAAAATCAGATGGAGGAAAAAAAATAATTGAGCTGCCCTTTAAAACAAACGCACACGAAACGTAGTAGTAAAGCCATATGAACATGTTGCACACTGGAGAATAAGGAGCAGCTG